>NW_007726208.1:160892-278064 GCF_000696425.1 Galeopterus variegatus | reverse complement strand
ACACGGAAAAAAAACAAAAAAACAAAAAAAAAAAAAAAAAAAGAATTTCTGGGAAGGCGAATTGGAGTTTACTTTATAAATAGGCTCCATATGTGACCCTTATCCACATTAAAGTTTAAGGAACAATGTTCATGTCTCTCCTCCTCCCCAAGGCGATGAACATGCTATGTTCATGACAAACTAACTGTGCTGCTTTCTTTATAACCTAAAGATCCTATCTTATAATCAAATTAAGCACCCTTTTAGTATTTGAAATACTCAGGTATACTACAATTCTGATGTATTGACCCTGTTTTATTAACCATTCCTGTATTTCAGAAATCAACAAGACAGAAACAGACAACTATCTGAACAATTGTAAGTTTAATATACCTATTAAAATTGTCTTAACTGAATGTAAAAAGGTAATACTTTAGATCACTTAGGCTTACTTTGTGTTGATATTATAAGGACAGAATAAAGTTTGATTGATTTGTGCACAACTCATGGTGCTTTATCTCAGCTCTGAGGCATGCCATGTTAGTAAAGAATAGCAAAATTGGGAGAATTTTGGAGTGGATGTATGTGTATCTGTGGCAGATGGATATCGGAAACGAGTTGTGTAATTGTTAAAGAGAAGACAAAAAATGCTTATCAATGTTCTGTTTGCAGATACCTTTAATATACTCTCACAAAAGTTTTCTAAAGATTATATAAAAGCAATCTGTACATTGGTGTTTTTCAGCTAGAGGCAGAAACTTACTGTCATGCCACCCTAAATAAAATTTTCTTGATGCTATTAATCCCATATTATAGAAATTACAGGAAATTATGGGGTTAGGGAATATTTTGATAAAATTACTGACGATCCGGATAATGTCCTTACCCATATTTTAAAAAGGCTGACTCTAAGATTAGCATGTCATTTACCTATAGCGGAGTACCCCACCATGATTTAGAGAATACATTTAATAGTTATGGAATTAGTACATATTACATTTATCTTGAACGATGGAAGGAAATGTACTAGCTCAGAATGTTGGTTAATTGATAAACTTAAGTAAACATGAAACCAAAAGATAATCTCATTACCTAAATGTCATATATTCTTGCCATATTTATTGGTAATCTACTATGTACTTGTACTGTGTAAGGCAATAAGTATACAAAATTGATAAGATATAATTCCTTCCTAAAGCAGATCATACTATAATGAGACTAGCTGCATGAGGCTAATGCAGGAACTCGTAATTCTAAAATAAAGTTTTCAACCAAGGTCAATTTGGATGCCCAAGGTATCATGCCCCACTGTGGTATTTTTGTCATGATTGTAAGGGTGGGGGTGATACTGGCATCTAGTAGGTATAGGCCAGGGATCCTACTGAACATCCTGTGATGCACAGGACACTCTCGTCCTGAGCCACCACAAAGTATTATGAGTATGTGGTTCAAAATGTCAGTGGTACTAAGATTGAGAAACCCTGTTTTAAACAATATTGAGGAATGCACACACACACGCACAAACATACATGTATGGAGAGAGTGTGTACTGCTGTTATTATTATCATTATGGAAGCAACAAGAAAGCAGGAGAATTGTTAGAGAAGGCATCCTAGAAGAGGTAACGACTGATTTGAATCTTACAAGATGAATGAGTTAACTAAATGAAACATTAAAATTTATGGCAAGGTAGGAACATGCCAAAATGTTTGATACTACTGGAGCACAAAGTACAAGAAATTTGGGACATAGAAGCACAAATTGGTGCTTAAAATAACTGCTAATTAACACATCATCTCCCTTTGGCAGGCTGTGGGACACGAAGGAGTAAATCTACAGGACAGAGTCTCAGGATTGTTGGTGGAACAGAGGTAGAAGAGGGTGAATGGCCATGGCAGGCCAGCCTGCAATGGGATGGGATCCACCGCTGTGGAGCAACTTTAATTAATGGCACATGGCTCGTGAGTGCTGCTCACTGCTTTAGAATGTAAGTCTTGAACTTCACAAGTGATTGGGAGGTACACAATGTGCCTAGTTTTGGCAAGAAGAAATTTCCTCCTGAATTCTGAAAGAGATGAGTTTAGCATAACTTAAAGATAATGTGTACATCACAGAGAGTGTGAGAAACTCATAAACCTTAGTAAAAGGTGCTATAGTCTGGAAATGGAAATGGAGTCAAAGTACATGCAGATAAATTATTCATTGGTAAATATATAATAGTTTTTCAAAGAAAGCGGGAATTTTAAAGTCATCTTTAGACTTTGAGCTTGACGTCAAAGAGAAGAGCCGTATCTCTCCTCTGAGTACTTCCATTAGGCTGGGTAGACTGTAGTTTTGACCCCAATGGGGAAATTCCACATATAGTAAAAAAGATAATTAAGTATGAAGAAGTTTGGAAGTAGCAAATTATACAACTGAATAGGTTGACTAGTTGTATTACAAGAAATGGAGGACCTTTCAACCTAGTATCAAATGTCTGTAAGTATATAGAATTTTAATGCTTTGTTAAATTAACATGTGGTCTTTACAGTTTTCAGAGAAATGTGTATGTTTGTGGGTAGGGGACATAAGGCACATAGAATACATTTAGTTTCCTCAATCTGTACAGGATATTCTTCCCACATGTCTTTTAAAGTCACTGATAACCCAAAATGTCAAAAAGCCCTAGGATCTGGAATGGGTGACTTGGTATGTGTAGTGGCACATATGTCCTAGAAATGCACTGTGTGGCTTTTCCACATTATTTGAACCCTGAGCCTGATTCTCAGATTGGAAAGAATTTGTTTCTATACACAGAAACTATAATTTTAATTGATACTTACAATCTAAATTACTTAATATACAGTAAATTACTGGTAACTGGAATTTCTTCTTTTTATTTTTTTTCCAGGTATAAAGACCCAGCCAGGTGGACTGCTTCCTTTGGAGTCACAATAAACCCTCCAAAAATGAAACATGGCCTCCGGAGGATAATTGTTCACGAAAAATACAAATATCCATCACATGACTATGATATCTCACTTGCAGAGCTTTCTAGCCCTGTCCCCTACACAAATGCAGTACATAGAATTTGCCTCCCTGATGCCTCCTATGAGTTCCACCCAGGTGATGAGATGTTTGTGACAGGATTTGGAGCACGGCAAAATGATGGTGAGCATCTAAAGAGAAATTCAAATCTTATTAATCTAATTTGGTATTCTAAGGCATGTAAAGAATGGAATGCTTTTGTGCCAAAATACGTTGGTTGTTTGGTCATATCGGCCTAGGCCAAGTCAGGCCCAATGAGTGAACTAAGTCATTTAGAAGACATAAATTCGTTCCTGCCTTAGATTTCTATTAGGTACATCACTGCTACTACAGCACCTTACTGTGCTGGTAAGGGGTCTGAAAGTGCAAATATGTCTCCTAGCCACTTAAAAACATTTGGGATCATTAATACACCCAATAATGAATCAAAGAATCATAAAGCCACAATTCTCCCCAAATGAAACTTCTCTCTATGCTTATCAGTGGATTGAAAATTAGTTAATCGGAGGTTCTTTCCTAGGCATCTCAATTTCCATTTAAAGTAGTTGGGAAAGAATTCTTTTTCCAAATTACTGTGTCTAAAAAATACGTATTCTAAGGTTCTACATCATCATCTTGTCCAATAATTACAAAAAAGTTTCATCAGGTTTACAAAACATAAGTACATCTACAAATCCAAATGTTATTTTTTCCCTTTAGGTAGCAGTCAAAATCACCTTCGGCAAGTGCAAGTGGAGCTCATAGACACTAAAACCTGCAATGAACCTCAAGTTTATAATGATGCTATAACCCCTAGAATGTTATGTGCTGGCTCCTTGAGAGGAAAAAGAGATGCATGTCAGGTAAGTTGTTTTGCCTATTAGTATGATGAATAATTGTTCGTTTTTTTAAAAAAAGTTATGGAAGTTGCAAAAATAGTACAGAGAGAGATTCCACGTACCCTTTACCTAGTTTTCCCCAGTTGTTATATCTCATATGAATACAGTACAATATAAAATCTAGGAAATTGACATTGGCACAATGTGTGTGTCTATGGCTTTTTGCTGCATGTGCAAATTTCTTTAACCACCACTGCAGATCAGAGGGAGAACTATTCCATCACCACAAGATCTGCCTTATAGTAACACCCTCTCATTCCCATCTACGTTCCTAACATCTGGCCATCACTAATATGTTCTCAATTTCTATAATTTTTAAAGAATTTCCAGGATGTTACATAAATAGAATCATATAGTAACTTTTTTAAGGATTCCATTTTGATTTATATGTTAGTGTTTTTGACAAGTTCTTTATGGAAAAATTTTAGTTGTTCCTATAAGTTATTTATAGACAACTTATCACAGTCTATTGGTGCTGACATTTTACTAGTTTGAATGGAGCATAGAGTAGAGAATTTACTTCCTAAGTCTCTTTAGCCTTGCTGGTTTATAGTATTACATATTTCCTCCTTATTTTGAGAACCACATCAAACAATGTTCTGCTTCAGTTGCCAAACAGAACTTAGAAAACTCAAGAAAAGAAGGAAAGTCAGTTTACTCATAGTTTTAACCTTTCTTCCTTCCTGATTTTCTAAGACTCCTTTTTAAAAGCATTTCTTTTCTGTTTCAGAAAGTTCCGTCAGTCATTGTTTTAGTGTAGATATGCTGGTAACATATTCTCTTAGTTTTTCTTTGTCTAAGAAATCCTGTTTTCCATTTATTTCTAAGCATAATTTTGCCAGATATAGAACTTGGGATTGACAGTTCTTTTCTTTCAGCACTTAAATCATGACCTCTGATTTCTGAGAGGAATATGCTATTGTTAGAATTGTTTTTTCCAAAAACAACAACAACAACAAAAAAAGAATTTTTTTTTCTTGTAAATAAATGTGTCTTTCTCTCTTGCTATGTTCAAGAGTTTTTCTTTGTCTTTGGTTTTCAGAAGTTCAATTATGTGACTTCGTGTAGATTTTTGGGGGTTAATCCTGTTTGAGATTTGTTCAGCTTTTTGAATCTGCAGGTTTATATCTTCAGCCAAATTTGGGAAAGTTTCAGCATCTATTTCTTCAAATATTTTTTTTAGCCCCAACTTCTTTCTCCTGTCCTCTGGGATTCTAATGACAGGAATTTAAATCTTTTGTTATAGTCCTATTGGTTCCTGAGCTGTTCATTTTTTTCCCACCCGATTTTCTCCAAAGGCAGAGTAAATAATTTCTGTCATTCTGTCTTCACATTCACTGACTCTTTCCTCTATTATCTCCATTCTTCTGATAAGCCTATCCAATGAGTTTTTTTAAAATTCTGGTTACTGTATTTTTAATCCGAAGATTTCTATTTGATTCTTCTTTATATCTACAATTTTTTGCTGAGATTTCCTTTTTAAAAAATTTTATTTCAAACATGGTGGTTGGTAATTGCTCATTGAAGCATTTTTTGTGATGGCTTCTTTAAAATCTTTGTCAGATAATTCCAACATCTATGTCATCTCACTGGCAATGAGAGTTTCCCAGTTTTTAGTACGATGAGTGATTTTCAGATGTATTCAGGATGTTATGAGATTCTAGATCTTGTTTAAATCTTCTGTTTTAGCAGGCTTCTGCTGACATCATCCTGGTGGGGGAGGAAGGCATAGAAAGACGTTGCCTCATTTCCTACTCATCTTCCTTTGACACCAGGTGGGGTACTGGTGCCTCATTATTACTGGGTGGAGATGAAATTTCAGGCTCCCACCAGGCCTCCTCTGGTACCACTCTGGCTGGGAGCACCTTGTTACTGCTCCCCTTGCAACCTCCACTGTCATGGAGTGGCAGTTTTATTACTGCTTGACAGTCGTCAAAGTCCGACTCCCCACTAGGTCTCCTCTTAAATCACTCTAGTGAGATGGAAAGTTATGCTTCATCACCACTGGGTGGCAGTCCATGCTCCCCACCTGGTCACTACAGGTGAGGTAGGGAGGGCTTTTTCTTATCATCTAGCAGAAGTGAAAGTCCGGCTCCCCACTCCGCCTTTCTGACACCAGTCTGGTGGAGGACTGGGCCTCGTGACAGCCTGGTAAGCACGGAAGCCTCTCCACTTGACTTTTGCTTCCCTCCTAGGTTTTCTGTCTTCCGGGGTTGCCTCTTTTCTGGTCCCTATGCAGAAATCTTTACTTGGGTTTCCTACTCTCTTCTCAGTGGTATCGGGCTACCTCTTCTTTCTTAAAACATGATCCTTTCCTTTCTTTTGGATTCCATGATTCTGAAGTATGCTGATTTCTCCCCTCCGTCTCCAACTACTCATTTCTCATTTCTTCTTTTGGTTTATCTTTCTCTCCTTCACTCTAAGCCTGAATATGCCTCAAGACTCAGGTGAAATTTTTCTCTGTTCTCTAAATTCTCACTCAAAGGAGCCATTTTTTTCTTTGAACTCAGCCGCCACATTTATGACTACTGAATCTACATCTCCAGAATTAAGCTCTTGTCCACATTTAGTCTCACGTTTCATCTACTCCAAATTCCATTACAAGTTTCAAGTTGTTAGCATCAGACACAGCTCTGTATATGTGCCATCTCAAACTCAATAGGAGTCACAAAATGTTAACTCGTTTTCCATTTTAATGTTTCTCATTAGTGTTATTGGGGTTCACTATTCTTGGAGTCTTTTACTCTTACATCTCCTTCACATGTAATCAGTTAAGTCCCAGAACGTTTTCCCCCTTTACCATATCTTTCAGATTTATCTCTTTTGTCTTTATTCCTTCTGTTGACACCCTAACCTAGTTCTTCAGTATTCTGTGTCTTAATACTACAGTTACTTCCTAGTTTGGCTTCATACGTGTACTTTGAGAAGTTTCTGTTGTTATATGTTCATTCCTGAATAAACTTCCTGTTCTGTTTCTCACTAAACCACTCACTAAAAATAACAGGATTTGTAGGGAAAATAGGGTTAGAGACAGATTGATGGATCCCTCAAAGGCTGTGCAACTTTGTAACGGGATAATTAACAAAAACAATGATTTATACCTTGAAGAATAACTTGGACAGTGTAGGCAGGCAGAATGATCAGGGACTGGTGGCTGACTCAGGAGACATTAAAAACACGCAGGAACAATGGAGTGAAACACAGGCTTCCAGAAACGGAGACAGTATACATGGAAGTGCAGCCCTGAGCAGAGGAGGAAGTGCAACCTGCTAGGACCAAGAGCTACGCAAGGCTGGGGTGCAGCTCTCGGGTAAATATTTGCTTAAACTAGAACTCCAAAGGCTTCTGCCTGTGCAGTAGCTGAGTTGAGAGTTTTTTCCTTTCTTTGTGAAGATGATAATTCTACTCCCATTATTCTGATTCTCCTGCCTAAGAAAAAACACATATAAATCATCAAAATGTCTATCTTGTACCAGCGTAACTCCCCTATTCACCAATCACATATGAGCTAATAGTGTTAGTAGAAAAGACCCTATACCTTTCTCTACTTGATATTTGCTGGACATTACCTTACTATTCAGTTTGTAATGATGTTAGAGACATTGCTATCTCTTTTTAAAAATTATTTTACTTATTCTCAGACTCTTGCTCCTATCTCTTAAGCTGATTTAAGCTTTGTTGTCTCCGGCAGCTTCTATTTCTTCATCCTAATCTGCTCTACCTGCATATCGGCTTGGGTTTCAATTATTTACTTTCAAATAGCTTCAGATGATGCATCTTATTTCTTTAAGCAGATTGTAGGCTCCTTGAGGGTAAGACCCATGTGTTTACCCCTTTTATATATCTCCTACCACATGTGAGGATCTCAGAAAATGCTTTTTGATTAATTGATTTTAAAATTACAAATATGTGATGTCAAATTTTATTATTATTAATATTAGTTAATATTTTTTAACAGGCAAAAGAAAAGTCACAAAAATGTTATTATAATGTAGGGAAAAAAGCATCAGCTTCAGAGTTGAATTCAAATTTAAGTTCTGCCACTGACTAGCATGTGATCTCCAGCTAATTTCATGGAGTTTCATTTCTTATGCTAAACTGGAGAAAATAAAACTTCTGTTTTGTTGCAAGAATAACATGTATTAGTGAGATAACATGTTAATCAATTAAGAATGTCATAGAGTGCTAAACACTTAATATGTGGTCAATAACTAGAGGTTCAGGATCTTGAGGAATGATCAGCCACTACATTGTTCTTATGACCTGTATAAAGAAACAGACCTCTGGAATTTGTAATATATAAACAATTGGAATTTGTAGTTTAATATTTATATTTCCTAAGTTCTATTTTGTGCTGGGCTAAGCCTTTATGTTCACTGTCTTACAAAATCTTCATAATAATCACTGTAGGTAAGTATTATTAGGAGCATTTACAAATAAGTAAATTAAAGGTCATAGCTAGCTTGGAAGGGTCAAACTTGAGATAGAAACCCAGGTATCTGACTCTAATGTTTGTGCTGTTTATCAATAATAGACTCTTCACCCTTCATTTTGGGTGTTATGTCACACTAATAAAGAGGTAACCAGTACAGGGAATTATTGTGTCAGATGTACCAGATAAGTTAAGAGTACTGTTCTCCAAAGAGACAGAACTTACAATCTCAGTGTACTGAACCCTGAAGCTAACCCAATTCTCCGGGTACTGGAACTACTTCTTTTTGTGGATTACTGATAGATGCAGGTAATCACTTCTGTGTTTGAACAAGCTGAAGACTTTTGAAAACTGCCCCTCCATAATAAACTGTACTGTGAACTACTAATTTCTCCCTTCTTCTTTAGGGTGACTCTGGAGGACCACTGGTTAGTTCAGATGCTAGAGATATCTGGTACCTTGCTGGAATAGTGAGCTGGGGAGATGAATGCGGGCAACCCAATAAGCCTGGTGTTTATACTAGAGTGACTGCCTTCCGGGACTGGATCACTTCCAAAACTGGTATCTAAGAGAGAAAAATCTAATAGAATGGAACACATTTTGTCATGTGCATAGGCCATTCTTAGAGATGCAGAACTCGGAAGATTCCTTGCAAATCACCCGGACCTGACCAAACTCACTGAACTGTCTGCTTGATGCATATACCCATATTTTCCTCCTAGCTCTTCTTCACATGCAAACATCCTGATACTGCCAGATGAACTCTGTCCCAACCTGCATTAATTTGTTTTCTAGAAACTTTCTGTCATCAAAATTTTGGCTTGTTGACATAAATTTCTCATGCATATATACAATTTGAAGCAATCCCTTCATTTCTTCAGTTTCTCTCATCTCCATAAATTTCCACTTTCAAGGTGTGAGACAAGGAGTAAAAGAAAATATAAAAAGGAAAAAAAATCCAACATTTATATGTACAGAAACGTATTAGGTGTTTTTATTAGCAGAACATGGCAAATGATCATATTCATTATGAAAGTTCAAGCAAATGAGACAGCAGAATACCAAACACTTCATGATGAAAAAAGAATGGGAACTAAGTTAAGGAAATAAAGAGAGAAACCAAGATATGAGGGTACTTCAGAAAGTTTGTGGAAAAATAGAAATAAAAGAAAAATAAAGGATAATACAAATATTTTCATGAACTTTTTGAATACCCTTTGTATAGCTATATTTCCAATTCTTGTGACCTACAATAATTACACATACTCTATGTAATGTACTTGTTCTAACCAAGTTAAAGCAAACAATATTTATTTAGCATTGCACTGCTGAGAATGTCAATACATAGTAATAAAAAATAAATAAATAACCCATTTGTTTGACATTATAATATAATAATCCATGAAGAAGGGAAAGATGGGGCAAATATTACTAGTTGATTTACTGTAAATTACTTTAAAATTTGAGGCTAGAATGAAAATTCGCTTAAGAACAATCAAGATACCTTATGTAGTAAAAAAAATTGTGTGGTTGAATGGGAGGGAAATGAAGAGAGAATCAGCCCAAACTGTTGACTGACATGGAATTATCACCAAGTGCTTATGCATCTAAAGCTTTCCCAAACTGCAGAACCCTGAAGGTAATAAGGTCCAGGTGTTAGTGTGGAGCTGTAGTCATGCCACCGAAGCTGGGGCTCAGACCTCCTTGTTGAGAAGACTGCAGGCATTCTTCTTTCCCTGCTGCTGTGTTTCCAGTCCACACATGGCTAGTGGGTCTGTTAGACTCATCCGGGCTGAGATGGGAAGACATAGGGAAGATATCATGGAAGCTGCCTCCCTGCTGCAGCTGTCATGGTACTGAAGTGCTAACTGCCTGGATACAAAACCAAAGGGTAAAAGGCTGATATGGGTCACCTTCATGATTTCAGTTTTGTTAAATTATTACTGAGCTGTTAGAGACACAACAGGCAAGTGATTTAGTCCATAATGAAGTTAGGATTGGTGTCAGGACAGATGGCATGTTGATGGTGAGATTTCTCAGAGTCTTTTGGTTGCTCTTTTCTCATTGTATACAGCTCCTCATTCAAGTTCTATATTGTACAAGAACCACTTTGAAAACCAATATTAACAGGAAAAGTTTGACTTTTATTCACATGAATTAAATTGGCACAGGAACTGATAAAATTTAGGTAACTGGCTAAAATAAAATATGAAAACTGACATGAGTTAACAGTGTTAGATATTTTGCATAAACTGTTTTTGTTTCATTTAATGAAATATTTGGGGGGGGGAAACAAAATTTGGAAAAATATTGGATTTTAAACAAAGATATAAATACATTTCAAAGTAAATTATTCTCAGTGTTCTATTGAAAATTGACCTCTCCTGTTTTAGTATATTTTGTAATTGGGCCTCTAGGTGGCACCCCCAAGTTGTAGGAAGATGAAGAAGGGCCTCTGGATTCAAGAAGGATGTCTGGACCTTCACGTGATAATGAAAACTTAGTCAAAATTCTGTACTAGGCTCTTGCAAAAGCAAAAGAATACAATTCATCTTTGTAAATTCATTTAGAAATTAATTCATATTTATTGGCATTATTATTGGTATTTTGCAGATTTCTGGAGGTTAGATTCTGAACTAAAATAAAATTTATGATACAGGATTTGAGAAACTCTCTACAAACAAACTTGGAGGGATTTACATTAAAGAGAAGTTTTGTAAGTTTAATTTTACCATGGCATCATATTTCTCAAAGAAATATATTTGATATTTCCTTCTAAAAAGATTTGAAAAATAAAGGTTTGGGTAACAATGAATATATGAGCAATAGCTCAACCTTTATGTTCATAGAGAGATAGATACTACAGTATTATGTTTTTAAAATGGTAACTTCTTCTGAAAAATAATGTATAAACAGTTTCAGAATTCTTGGGCATGTCTGTGTTAACCATTTCATTGGAGAAGGTTAAAAAGACATGACTGTAATATTTATTAATTGTACAAGAGAACAGTCAGTTCCTCATCTACATCTTTTATTTCTCTTTCCAGTAAAGAGTACCTAGTAAAGTGCTCTTTATATAATAATCTTTCAATAAATCTTGTTGAACAGCTTTTATTTTTGCACAATTGCAGAAAACATAGTTTCATTATTATTTATACATTGGTTTTTTAAAATAATCTCAGATTTTACAATAACTGTGTGACTTAAACTAGTTATTTAAATATTCTAAGCTTCAATTTACTTTCCTTTAAGACAGAGATAATATTTACTCAAATGATTGTTGTTGGAATAAAACCAAGATAATGTTCAAAAAGTGCGTGGCATAGTTTTTGGAACATAATAGGTGCTTAAGAAATGGTAGTTATTATAACTGTTGCTGTAATGAAACTATAGCCTTATTTTAAACAATATAGTGCTTAATCGTAATAGAATAATTTTTTTTGAAATGAAGAGATAATTAGATTAAGAGATACTTAGAATGTTCTCGTTTCTTGTTTAATTCTGATTCCACAAAAAGTTTTATTGGGATTATCCCAAAACGTACTTGATAAGGTAGTCTTTCAATGTGAGGTTTTATTCTAATTTTACACCTCAATTTTGAAAAATGATAAACCTTATTAACCATAGAATGATTGGATTATATCAAGATCTACAGTCTAGTTCAAATGTTGCCTCCTGCATGAAGCCTTTCTTGACTTCCTCAAGTGGATATAACATCCCCTTTTCTGAAAATTTTTATTATTAAAAAACCACATTTTTAATTTTCAGATAATTATAGATTCACATCCAGTTGTAAGATATAATACAGAGACGTCCTGCATATCCGTTCCTCAGTATCCCCCAATGGTAACATCTTGCTTAGCTAAAGTATAAAATCACAACTAGGAAGTTGACATTGAGACATTCCATTAACCTTATTCAGAATTTACCAGTTTTGAAAACGTGCAGTTGTGTGTGTGTGTGTGTGTGTGTATTTAGTTCTACAAATCTTATTGCATATGTAGATTCCTGTGATCACCACCACATTCAAGGTGCAGATAGTTTGATTGCAAGGATTCCTCTTGCCATCCACAGCCACCTAGCCCCCTCCCTACCTCATCCCCAGTCTCTTACCCCTGGCAACCACTTACCTGTTCTCCATTTTTATATATTTTTTCATTTCAGGAATAGTATATAAATGGGAACATACAGTACATAACCTTTCAGGTTGGCTTTTTCACTCAGCGTAAAGTTTTCTCTTTTAAACAAGATTTTCAAGTAATATTAATAAAAATGGTAAAAGACTTGTGTTCACCTTTTAAGTAAACTACAGAACAATGAGAAACAAATAGTATGTCTTTATTAGGTCTTTGGATTACTTAGGGAAACAGTTAAAAATATACGGATTTTTTTGATATGTAACTTTATATTTATGTAAATGTATTATTAATATGGATTCCAAAATTGGGTAGAATTCCTAAAATTCTGCTATGTCTTGGTGTAATTATGTGAATCATAATTATGGCTATTATGAAAACTTGTTGTAGGCCATGTAAATAACCAAGTTTTTGTCAAGGGCCTTTAACCATGCCACAGTAAATCGCTTTATTTTGATACTGTCTTTTATTTTTTTAATTTGCTTTTTATTTATTTATTTATTTATTTATTATTATTTTTTTCCTTTTTGTCTTTTTTCGTGTCCGGCAATGGATCGCAACCCTCAGTGTCACGCCCGTACCGGACCGGGACCAGCAACGGGATCGCAACCCTCGGTGTTGCACCCACACCTCTCTCAGCCAGTGAGCGGGAACCGGTCTGTATGTGGGATCCGAACCCTTGGCGGGAGCGCCGCCGTGCTCCCAAGCGGCGCGCTGAAGTGGTGCGCCACAGGGCCGGCCCTTAATTTGCTTTTTAACTGAAACATAATTGATTATACATCTTTGTGGGGTACAGAGTTAACTATCAGTATTTGTGTACAATATGTGGGTACAGAGTTAACTATCAGTATTTGTGTACAATATGTGATGATCGAATCAATATTAGCATGTTCATCGTTGCAAATCATGATGATTCTTTGTGTCCCTTACCCAATTTCTATCTTAGCAATCTCCTCCTCCCTCTTTCCCACCTCTAGTAACCATACGTCTGTTGTCTCCTTCTGAAAGTTCAACGTATTGTTATGGTCTTTCTTTCTTTGTCTCTTGGCTCCCACTTATGAGTGAGGACATGTGGTATTTCTCTTTCTGTGCCTGGCTTATTTCACTTAACATAATTTTCTCAAAGCTCATCCATGTTTGTGCAAATGGTAGAACTTCATTCCTTTTTATGGCAGAATAGTATTCCATTGTGTATATATACCACATTTTCCTTATCCAGTCATCTGTCAATGGACATTTAAGTTGGTTTCATATCTTCACTATTGAAAATAGAGCTGCAATGAACATGGGAGTACAGGTGTCCCTTTGACACGATAATGTCCATTCCTTCAGGTATATATACAGTGGTGGGATTGCTGGATCGTATGGTAGTTCTACCTGTAGTTGTTTGAGAAAACTTCATATTGTTTTCCATAATGGCTGTGCTAATTTACAGTCCCACCAACAGTATAGGAGGGTTCCCCTTCCTCCTTGTCCTTGCCAGCATTTGTCATTCTCAGTCTTTTTTATAATAGCCAGTCTAACAGGGGTGAGATGATATCTCAATGTGGTTTTGATTTGTATTTCCCTGATGATTAGTGATATTGAGCATTTTTTCATGTACCTGTTAGCCATTTGTACAAAATGAGAGAAAATATCTGCAAACTATACATCCAACAAGAGATTAATATCTGAAATATACAAGAAACTCAAGTAACTTCTCAGTAAAAGCACCAATAAAATAATCCAATTAAAAAATGGGAAAGGAGCTAAATAGACATTTTTCAGAGAATGATACTATTTTTAAAAGGCCTTTACAAATCCTAAAGCATTATTCTTCAAAAAAAGTTCATAGAAAAAGATAAAAAGACTTTGACAGTTACTCTAAAATACAAACCTCGGCTGATGATTTTGAGATTATTCAGTTGGACTGGGTAAAAACTCCAGAACTCCAATGGAAAAACTGGACTCCAAAAATTGCTAATCTAACATTAAAAAGAACAAGAATTACTGAGGTAGGACTAAACTGATAAAGGAATAAAAATTTTTTTAACTTTTTTGTTTGAAACATTGCTAATTTTTCTACCTTTTACTTTCCAGATTATAAGGATTTGTTTTTTTCTCTCTTTTGGGCTATTTGGTAAAGTACACTTTTGTGAGCAAAATTTAAACATTTACTTTTCTTTTCACTTAACCTTCCCAATTTTAAAACTATTTGTGGGTAATCTTATTTTATGACAATATAGTTATTTGCACAAGTTCAATAAGAACCTACTTTCTTTTGTTAACAGGACAAAATTGGAGACACTGGTTATCTTACCAAGGCTTTGATTAGAATGTCATATTTTCAGATATGACCAGACTGCTTCAAAGAATTGAGGTTGACTTTTTATGGAGCCAATAAACAGTCCCTTGGAGAGTCTGGCCTGATACCTCATCTACATGATTACAGGGTTCCTGGCCTTGTGGTAAGTAAAGAATGTCACTTTCTGACAGGCCCAAGAATCTTGATATTTTGGGAACCTTTGAAAAAGAAGAATTCACCCAACTTGTACAGGTAGTATGAGAGTGAGTTAAATCCTTGTCTTGGCTTTCTAAGTCCCAAGAGGCTTTTAATGGTCTAATCTGAGGTTCATTATAAAAGCCCCCACAAAGCCAACTTAAAATAGCTTATATAATAAATCATTATTCTTGCTGCACTTTATGCAAATAATCAGGCCAGAGATTAAATTTATTTTGTAAATAAATTAGTCTTGTCATAAATCTCTTTGGTAGAAGGGAGGGACTTGTAGAGAGAAAAACTATGTTATAGAAGAAGAAAACTATAGTATTACCAGTTATTAGATTCTAGTCCTGTTCACTGTTTTTGAGTTTTTACTATTCGTACTGAATCCTACAATTTTGATTTCCTCTAGTAGCCAGATTATCCCAATGGAGGTGGTTCCTCCCCCTTGTCTTTTCCTGACTCCTTCTTTTGCCAAAAAGTAGACTTGTCTCATACTTTAAATGTGCTAATTACAGCCACCTGGTAAATATCTCCATGGCTTACAAACTAACTAACCTAACAATTTTTGTGGAGCCTGACTGAAAACCAATTCTACATGTATGATTTGCATGGATTCTGAGACCCTGTTTCTTGGAACTATTTGGACTGGGTATGTGCCAGGGGTATGAACAACAGTCCTCTTTGTCAAGCTTGCTTTGATTTAATTAGAGCAAAACATCAAGATCCCAGTGGTTTCCATATTGACCTGTTAACTATTTGTGTGAAGGATTAGCCTCCCAAGTTAAAATTCCTGGTCCCTTCCACAAATGGACCCATAACCCTAAGGTTTGGAAACTGATAAAGACAGATCCATGGTTCCAGTCTGCTTTGGCCACCATCTCTTGAGATTCTTAACTAAATTTACAAAACATCTCAGAAATCCTCTGTGCACCCCTGAGATATATGTTTGTATGTGGGGTGGGGAGACACCACAGAGTTCCATGGACTTATCTCTATTTAAATGGCTGGAGATTAGAGGGGTTCTTGTTTCTTAGGGAGTCTTGGCATCCCCATTTCAATCCATGACATCTCTGAAACTAAGCAATGGACTTGCAATTTAAAGTTGTTTTTTCAGCTCAAGAAGAGGAATCTTTAAACCCAGTGATTCTACTTACCAGGATACCAATGGGATGGCATTAGATATACTTTACTGAGAACACTTGCACCCTGGCTACAAATGGACTCTGGAATCCAACCCAGGACAAGAGAATATTTTGAATTGAACGTGCCCAAATTTTGTACCTTACATCTTGACTCCCGTTGATGTCCATTCTCAGCATGAAGCAGCCAGAGTGGTCTCCATTCATTTTCCCCCTCAAGATTGGGGTATTATCAAGAGAAAGGAAGAACTAACATGGGGCAGGCCCCCGGTATTTCCCCTAAGCTACCTTTACAACCCCAGCCACAGCAGGCCTCAGGCTAGGGGTAGGGAGTGGCTAAAGGGAACAAAATCTGCTTAAGGAAGCCTGATGGGTGAATCCCTGGGAATAACTGTAAAGTTTGGTTAACAGTAAGATCAGAGTAAAGTTTTTGTGCCTGAATTTGTTTACTGACACATACTGTTGGAATGAGCAGGACTGAAGCCACGTTGGAACCTAAAACCACATGGTCTCTAAAAGATTCTAAAAGGACACAGTTTTTTCTTGGCATGCATTTCTCTGAGTTCCCCTTTTTCCCATGGTTATTTGATATTTTGAACCTCGGTTATGAGGCAAGATGACATTATTTATGTAAGTGTAAAGTTGTTTTCCAGTGAGCCTGGAGCTGGAGACTTGCATATACTATCCAGACCCAGAAAACCAAGGAAGACATCAATAAAGCTACGCTGATCCCACTCCTCCAACAGCAAGGATGGGAGCAGAAACCAGATGGATCCTTGGCAAGACCTTGCACCTGGCTCCTTGCATGAAGCCCCTGAGGCTCATGTCCCTTCCCTCCTGCTTTTCATTTCCCATGTTCCAGTCCTTCAGCCTCCTCTTTAAAAACCCTTCAGTAAATCAGAGTCTTTGAGATGGGTTTAGTCTGGCCATTTTCCTTCAGGTTCATCTGAGAAATGGGTTAGCCCAGCATCTCTCTTTTCAGGTCACCAGCATTCCTGAATAAAAGCTGGTTTCCATTTTCACCAACATTCGACTTTTGAGTGGTTTGCTTTTGAAAGGGGGCAGGGAGCTGAACCTGTGCCTGGTAACAATACATATCTAGTGGTTTTCTAACACATCTCTATCAGCTTCTACACTGTGCTTGTGGAATGGATTCCAGTTTAGGGATATACTCAATAAGTGTTTGTTGGTCTGAATTTTTGTAACCATGACTCTATAATTTTTTTCTGACATATTTTTTATTATACAACTCTCAGGATGAAGTAAGAGATGTAGGTCTGTGAAATGCAATTAGGTCTCCTTTAGTTGACACTGATCCACTAATCAAAACTTCCTTGGCATAGCTGTATCCAGCTTAAATTCCACAGACAATCGTTGTACTCACTGCCTTGCATATGCCTCGACTGCTTTGTTCTCTTGCTTTACCACTCTGTGATGCTCACTTTTTACCACAGTCCTGGTAAAATTCAACTCTCCACCTACTGTTTTTAAAAATTAATTAATTAATTATTCCCATCTTTATTAAGGTGTAATTGATAAATAAAAATTGTATATATTTACAGTGTACAATGTGGTATTTTGATATATGTAGACATTGTGAAATTATTAAATCAAGCTAATTAACATATCCATCACCTCACATACATGTGTGTGTGTGTGTGTGTGTGTGTGTGGTGAGAACAGTTAAAATCTACTGTCTTGGCAATTTTCAAGAATATAATACATTGTTATTAACTGTCGTCCCATGCTGTACAATAGATCTCCAGAACTTAGTCATTCTATCTAATTAAAACTTTGTACCCTTTAACCAACATCTGCCCTTTTCTATCCCACCCAAGCCCCTAGCAATCACTATTCTGCTCTCTGCTTCTATGAGTTCAACTTTTTTTAGATTCCACATATAAGTGAAATTTTGAAGTAATTGTATTTCTGTGCTTGGCTTATTTTACTTAGCACAATGTCCTCTAGGCTCATCCATGTTGTCATAAATGACTGGATTTCCTTCTTTTTAAAGGCTACATTGTATTCTGTTATATGTGTATATACCATATTTTCTTTCTCCATTCATCCATCAGTGGACACTTGATTCCTGGTCTTGGCTATTGTGAGTAGTGCTGCAATGAACCTAAGAGTGCACATATCTCTTCAATGTACTAATTTCACTTCCTTTGTATATGTACCTGGAAGTGGGATTGCTGGATCATATGGAAGCTCCACCTACTCTTTTCCCATACTGTGCAATTGAACATGTTTGGATTAAAATACATAACCACATGGACTGGTCTAACTTTAAGTTCATGATCACAAACCTTCAGCACACTCGTAATGTTTCCCCACCACATTCCACTATGCTTCTGTACTCCACTCACTCTTCCATGCACTCTCCCAGGGTGGCTATTTCACAACTTTTCCTCTCCTCAAGCCCTCAACACCTCCTCCATCCCCATTCTCCACTGGTGATACTGTTTCTCACCTCCTTCACTGAAAATTGAAGCAGTCTGAAGAAACCTACAGACTCCCTCCTCCACCTTTACTTGCTCACCAGCACCTGCAACTGCACACTCTGCCTCCCTACCTACTACCAAGAAGTTCTGACCTAAGCTGCAAATATTGTTAGTGGAGCACAATTTATATTGGTGAAGAATGGTCTTCCTTTTAAGCTAGAATATTGATAAAAAGCTTCAACACTTACAATAAAATTTTAGCATTTCAATTTGCTCATCTGATTGCCAAAACTTATCCATCTACTTTTTTTTTTTTTTTTGGACTGGTAAGGGGATCGTAACCCTCTGCACGGTGTCGTCTGCACCCATGCTCAGCCAGTGAGTGCACCAGCCATCCCTGTATAGGATCCGAACCCATGGCCTCGGCGCTACCAGCGCCACACTCTCCCGAGTGAGCCACGGGGCCGGCCCTATCCATCTGCTCTTAAACAAATCCACAGGATATCTGTTCTCTAGGACTTTGCTAGAGAATAGAACTTTAGTCTGTTGGAAAACCAGTTTTTATTAAATGAGAAATTATATCTAAAGAGGCTGGCAAATATTAGGTAATTAATAGTGTTAGTAGAAACAAAAAAATTTCAATAATGACAGTAATCAGTACTACTTTTGGATCTCTATTTGCCAGAGATATTTTAAATGTTTTCTCTGAATTAACTATTTTTTTAAATACAACACAACATGAAGTTGGTACTATTTCTATAAGAGCATGCATAGTCATCTGTATCATCATTCCTGTCTAATTTTTAGTTATCTGTTGACTGAACTCTTGCAACAACCTCTGCAGTGGTTCCCACTTCCCAAAGTCTTGCCCCTCTGCAAGCCAATCAAGTGACTGACTGTGTCTTGAGAGCTCTTATAAAGAAGGAAACTTGATCTTATAACTCCCTTGCTTAACTCTTTTCACTAGCTCCCCAATGACTTACTAGATGTTTCAAACCTAGTATTATCTACTTCCAACATTATCTGCCTCTACTCAGCAGAGCAGTTGGTTTTTGTGAGGTAGTTTGAGCAAGAACAAGGAAATAGAATAGTGCAAAAAGCAGATCAGTTAGCATCAGTTTACTTCAAGTTACTTTCCTTGTATGGTTTAAAACAGATGGAACTTTCCTGTTGTTCTGGCTCAGGTTGACTGGGCCCCTTTTGATTGGTTGCTGTAAATCCACTGTCTTTTGAAAAACTGGCCTGTGTTGAGATTTTCCTGTTTTTAAAAATTTCAGTTTGATTACATAGCACTTAACACAAGAGTGACTCCATTTTGATTTGGTCTGTCGGAGCCTACTTCAGTCTAAGACAATGACCTCCCATAAATTTTATTTAATATATGTTATAGAAGTCTGCAAAAGAGTGGCAAAAGAAGAACTTGTTAAGTATTTATGTAATAATAAATGCTTAGTTCTTACCATTTCTGTTAAACTTAAGGTTGAAAAGCCAGTAATGAAGTCCAGACACTTTTATGATCTTGGAGAAACTTTGTTTTCTCTGAAATAAAGTTATATCTGTGCAAATTTAAAGCATATAAAAATGTAAAGAATTAGTTTTCCTCTTGATAATTAAGATTCCATGACAATAATTACCAGTGATTGGCATGGTCCACGCCATGGCAGGATCCTAAAGGAATCAGCATGGGCTGCCCTCTCCGAGTTGGCAAGGCCGCTGGAGGGAGAGCTGCTGGCAAGGCAGAAGCTATGAGCACTTGCTACAACCATAAGGGTTCCTGCCTTGGCTTCATGGCTTTTGCCTTCTCTTTCGATATTTTGGTTAGCATGGCCGTTCTCTGAATTCCCAAAAGATTATAAAAATAACACAAATGATTTTGTGGTCATTGAACTAAACATTCCCACAGAGGATCCAAGTAAATTGGACAATTTAAAATTATCCCCTTATGATAAATTGACCACACCAACATATGTTCCAAAAGCACTGCTCATGACTAAATATGAGCTGCAGCCTAATGTAAGTTGGCAAACATCATTTACTGGAGATTATATTAATGGCAAGAGAATGGTTGGCATTAATGAGAAATTATATGATTGGGACAAATTAAGTGTATGGGAACGAAACTGTAGAACCCCCTTTACTTGCTGGTGTCCAGTTTTAAATAAATCATTAAGAATCAGGTGCTGGGATAAAAATATATGCTGTAAAATTATTAAACCTGCAAAATTAGATCTTAAAAAAATAAGAGAGTGTAACTGGTTTTGTGAGGGATGGTGTGGTGCACAAGGACACTTTAACATTTAGATCAAGATTATAGGGCCACAGCTAATGCATAACTTCAAGATGTGCATGATAATGCTGCTCAAATATCCACTGTTCTTTTTCCATATGAACAGCAGGTTCATTCCATTAGAACATAAGATCATTACACCCCCATTAGAATTTAAATGTTAGCATTGTTCCTTTTAACAAATTTGTACTTAACATTTAGCAATAGACATAGGTCATATGATAGTACTGTCTATCACTTTGCAACTGTAATAGCCCCACCCTGTTAATAGGGTAGATATTAACCACAGCTTGCCAACCGGAAAAGGTCACAGGTTAACTTCAGGACAATGAGAAGATGGTCCCAATCTGATACCCTGATACCAAAAGGAGGAAGCACGAGCTAATCACCTGAGACGTGCTAATGAAGGAAAAAAACTGGCTTCCCCTGTCCTTTTTAAATTATTAATTCAAGCTTGCTGATGTAATAAAAATGGTACCCAAAACCCCCCTGCAGAGAAAAATGTAAATAAAAGGCATTGTCTCATGCTCTACTGCGCTCCAGCTGCAACACACTGACAGCCCGCAGAGAGAGAACATGAATACTGATGCACTGAGGTCTCTGTCTGTGTTTTTTATTTTCACCGGCTTCCTCATCCCTCTTTCAAGGACCCACAACTCGACTGGAGCTGGTCTCTGGCAAGTGATGTGCTTGTACCACCTCTTGAACGCCAGTTGTATGCATTCCTTCTGTTAATAAGTAAAATGTAGAGATGAACCTGTAAGCAAAAGGTTTATTTGGAAATATATAAAAACAAAATTGCAATTGGGGACATACACACAGACCAGGGTGGTCTTCGGGGTGTCTGGAGAGCATAGGAAAAAGTTAGGCTTTATCGGGGAAAGAAGAGCCTACACAACTTGTTTTGAAAGAAAGCTTATTTCTTTATTATTTATAAGCTTATTTCTTATTTCTTTATTTCTGCTGCCAGTGTCTTATAAGAGTTGGAGAGTTCAGACCTGTGAGTGTCAGCAGTTGCTAGGTAGGATTTATAATCTTGGTTAGACGCTTGAGGTTTTAGACTGGGCATGTGAGACAGTGTGTCAGGCAAGTGTTCTTGTATAAGCAGTTAGCTGTCCCTGTGCTGCTAGCTGTCTTTGTGTGACTCATGTAGTAAGCTGTGGTTTGGAAAACTTTCTTATGATATTTCTTGCTATCAGGCAAATTGTGCATGAGAGCCCTCCCTTCATAGCCTTTCCTGGCTCCATTTGCCAGGATTTGACACAAGTGACTCTATTTTGGATATTACAATTTTCACATTTCCCAATTTCATATGCAGCAGTTTCATGTTGGTAGCCTGAAATGAACCCTTTCCTGATGCAAAATTCTCTGTGGAGGTGATTTTTATATATTTGGCATTCACCTACAAGGATAGTTATGAAAAAGAACCATCACAAGCTAGCGTAGCTCTGAACAAATGTACCAGGATTCTGGTAAATCAGAATTTTCCTATATTCTTTACAATATACATGTCTTTGAAATGGGTTTGCCGCCAGAGCAGACAATGTAGAATCATTCTTGTTCTATGTTCATAAGAGTTCAATACACTGAAACATTCTAGTTTATGTTGTTCAACACTTTTATGGGAGGCCATTGCTTAAGGCTGAGCTCCTATCTAGACCCAACAAACCAGATCTAACTAAAAGGAGTCACACATACTAAGTGCCATATATGTAATCAAACTGAAACTTTAAAGAAGCAGGAAGATCCCCAAACAAACCAGTTTTTTCCTGAAAACAGATTCACAGCAACCAATTGGAAAGGGCCCAGTCCTCCCGAGTCAGCATAATAAGGATGCTTTCTCTGCTTTAACCCGTGCAAGAAAAGTAACTTGATGCTAACTAAACCACTTTTTTTCTGTTGTTTTGTTTCCTTGTACCCACCTTACAAAAACCAACTGCTTTGTTATGCCCAGTGGGCACTCATTCTATTTTATAGAATAAAATCCTGCCTGATTCTAGAATCCCAAATAAAAGCCAACTAGATCTTGCTGGGAAAATAGAATAATTTAATTAGGCCCCCTTGCTTTGGGTCCAGTTGGGGGTAATGTGGCACATTCTTTGTAAATAAGTTGTGTGTGGATGGAGTTAGCACATATAGGCAGCTGCTGCTTGTGGCCATGCTCTGTAACCTAAAGCTCCAAGGACCATTTTGCCAGTTACCTAGCTCATAGACCTTGCGTGTGAAGGGTTTGTGACCCAGTCTGGACAATGGGCTTGAGGGATCTGTGAGGTCCAGATCCAGCCCTAGCTCGACAATTGGCCCAGTCAGCAGGATTACGCGCAGGTAAAAGAGCTCGACAGATCTTTAAACTTAACTTGCTGTCATTTTGTCTTTTGACCATGTGGATGTGTTATATAAGAAATATATTTGCTCTTAGTCCCCAGTTCCTGGCATAGAGCTCCTAACACCCTTGGAATTTCCTGAGTGATAGAAGTGTCTTTTGTTACTCATAATGAACCCCCTCCTGAGTTGGAATAATTTGAGTGATCTTGGTACCCAGTTAGTACAGCAGTGAAGTGTTTGTACCTTCCCTTTTTTCTTCTGAACATTATGAAAAGTACTATGTAAACATACATCAATTGTTTAATTCTGACCTTCTTTGGTACACAAATTCTACATGGGTAATTGGAGCTCTCTTCAAGGCAAGTATCTAGAAGAGTTCCCAGGGGAACTAAGAAAGAAAATGCTTTTGTTTGTTTCACTTTTTTGGTGAGTTTTGCAAAAAAATAAATAAATAAATTACAGAATCATCTCAGGTCGTTAAAATCCTTGTTGTGTGACAAGATCAAAGAGCATGACAACTAATTCAAGGAAATATAACAGACATTGTTTTCCACCTCTATTTTGTGGAAGCTGGGTCCTGGTAGTTCCACAGGGTAGAATGACTGATAGCTGCCCCTTGCAGTTCTCCTGTTTTTTAAATCAGGCACAGCCATCAACAAACCATGCCCCAGAGGGGCTAAGTGTTTCTCTAAGAGAAATAAATTTCTCTGTAGATGGCTGCTAGTTAGAACAGCAGCCTGCGTTTTCTTCCCTCTTGGCCCTAATGAGCTTTTTCAGTGATTTCTATATTGCTTCCTTCTGCCTTCCTATCTCCACTTTCTTTTTTTTTTTAATTATTATTCTTTTTTTGTTTCTGTTTTGTTGTTGTTATTGTTTCTACTTTATTTCTATATGTGCTTTCTTACAGAAAAATATATTTGTATTCAATGACTCCAAAAATTAAAAAAGCAATTTTAGTAGGAGAATGCCATAAATGAGAAATTTGAACCAGTACAAAGGTTAAATTATAAATATTTTCTTTAGCATAGATCTCTTTGAATTGTTTTAGAGCAATTTGGATTACAAGGAATGAAATTCAAGGAAAATTCTCAGATCTTCACTCAGACAGTATGGTCATCTCCCTCTGAATTAGGTACTTTGTTACAACTGCAATAAAGGCTAATTCTTTGATTTTCATTTTTCTCTTTCCTGTGCACCATCTAGTGGACATGGGAGGTAATGAAAGTTAAGAGTGAAAAGGCCCTGATAATCAGTGAGCCAGTTTTTGAGTAATGAGTTAATCAGAATAACTAGTCTTTTAAAGCTGACCTTTAGTTACTTAGAATTTGGATTAAAATATGTCCTTCTTCTTTCTCAAATCTCAGAAAGTAGCAAAGCCAATGCTGAAATGTTTATGAACAACTCTAAGAAATCAGTAATGAAAATAAAATGCAGTCAGTAGATTTATTTCTACTACCCATCTAACATTTTCTAAAAGTGCATCCTTTGCTAAAATTTTCAGTACATATATCTTCCAAAATAACAGAACTTTCTGGAATCTTTTAGTCAAATAGTTACCTACATAACAAGGAAACAAAGAAATAGTTGTTAAGAGAATCATATGTGAGCAATGTCATACATATGAGATAAGAATTCCTGTTCCTCAGTAGGAGAACCCACCTGTTTGGGAACTACGGAGGAAAAGGATCAAGCAGAAGGATGACTAGAAATACCAGCAGCATCTATTTCTATTCACCAGATGGAAATTGAGAAATTTCTGAGGAAATTGCAGAACAACCAGCACTAGAATCTACTAAAAAAAGCAAAGGAAAAGTCTAGCCTGAGGAAAAGTTGTTGACATACATGGTTCACCAATTTCCTCTTTTAAGATTCCCTCAGTTTGTCAATTTTGAGCCATTGCCAAGGGTTTTGTCCTTCAATGCTCTTCTGATTTTTTTTGCCTCAGAAATACCTGCATCTTCCAAAGACTCCTTCCAAAATTTCTCTTCTAACATTTCAGCTTTTTGCAATAAGGACATACAGTTTCCCTTCTTTTCTTTTTTCTTTTCCTTTATAAGTTGGTGAGAGTAGGGTTTCTTCCCTTTAGGAAAGAGTTCTAACAGAACAGCCAACACAGCAATCTTTAATCTCTTCTTTTCTTCTGTGTCTTTCTCTAGATTGTCACCAAACTGAGTCACTGCTAAAATTTGAATAATAGTCTGTCCTTGCCGTCCTACCATCTTTTTCTTAACTTGAGTTTGGATAGTCAGCAAGAAAGCCTAGGCAAAGGTAGACAGAGCCAGAGAGCAGTTTTGATCTCTTCTTGGATTCATGCCATTAACTTTTGAGAAATCCTCAACAAACCACTGATGGGAATCAACGGGGCACCCAACTGTGTTCTGAGCATACCACTGCAACTTCTCTAGGCTCACCTTCAGTGGAAAGGCTTAGAGTGTGCCTATAAGCAACCTCTCTTGATGGGTCTCTAATCCCCTTAGGTCACCCATAGTTGGGGGGAGGCATGGATGGCCAACTTTCCTTGGCTACCATACCTGTTGATGATCTTCTGACCTCAATGTGCTCACTACATCAAAGGAGCAAAGTCTGCTGATTACATAATTTCACACAGCTGCTGGTTGCAGAATTTCACACAATAGCTGTACACATCCCCATGCATGGGGCTGTAAACTGAAAACAGGCTGTGAGGTACTTTTGTGAACTTCTGGGACACACGGAAAAGAGGACTTTGAGTAACATCAGCTGGCAAGAAAAGCATCTGAATTACCTAGGAGTCCCCCACAGCTTCTCAATAACATCAGCTTTGCTGGTGATACAAATAGTGAAACTGAGAGCCACAATTTAATTTGATTTCATATTCTTAAGATTAGGAAAATGTATTTTGCTTAGTTTAAGAGTTAGCCTGTAGCCACTATTACTGGTGTCCAGGTCCCTCGGCTCTCCTCTCAGAAACAAAAGACTCGTCAGTCCAAGTATTGGTGTGAGGTGGGAAGTTTATTACCAGATGTCTCAGGAGACAGACTAGAACTGCGTCCCTGCTTTAGGGTTTCAGGGGGGTTTTAAAGAGGAGCTGAGGGAATGGAATGTGGGAAATGAAAAGTAGGAGAGATGAGGACATGCAAGGGGCCAGGTGCAGTCTCACCAAGACTCATCTGGTTTCTGCTCCTGTCTTTGTCGCTTTCTCATGGTCCTGCTGGAGGGGTGGAATCAGCACAGCTTTACTGATGTCTTCCTTGGTTTCCCTTAGATAGTACATGCAAGTCTGCAGCTTCAGGCTGACTGGAAAACAACTTTACATTCATGTAAATGATGTCATCTTGCCCCATAACCAAGGTTCGAAATATCAAATAACCATGAGAAAAGAGGGAACTCAGAGAAATGCATGCTAAGAAAATGACTGTGTCCTTTTAAAATCTTTTAGAGCCCATGCAGTTGTGGGTTCCAACATGGCCTTCAGTCCTGCTCACCCCAACAACACTATGGCATATGGCAGTAAAGCATGTAGGTCTCAATAAACAAGTGAGGGAGCTTATAATAGGGAAAAGTATATGAGAAGTCACTTAAAGAATGTCCTGCTTATCTTAAAGAAAAATGTAGCCAGTTAAGCAAAAAATAATCATAATAATAGTCGGTAGTGATTTAGGGTCATAATATGTTTGTTCCCTAAATCAAACATGAAAAATGGTTGTGATAACATCTGTGACACCAGTCCTAAGTTTGTTTTGCAGATGAAACAAGACCACCAGAGACCACAGACCTGCTGAAACACACGTACTCCCCAGATCTGAAGAAGCCAAGAGAGACATTACTCAAGATGCCAGAAATAATCCTGCTGATTTCACCACGAGTCAATCAGATCTCCACATGACTCCCGGGATCCCCTACTCATAATTTTTGCTCTATAAATGCTTGCAATTTTGAGCCATCGGAGTGTTCAGGTTTTAAGCAACAGTTTCCTGTTCTCCTTGCTTGACACCGTGGAACAAAGCCTGTATTTACTTTACTGCAAAACCCAGGGTTCAGTGTTTGGCTTGGCTGCTCATCAGGCAGTCAGACCCTCATTTGTTAACAATAGGAAGGGTCTGCTTTCCCTATACTGAGACAGGAAAAGTGTAACTTATATGGCACTTTGGTTTCTCTTCCAATGTTGACATTTATCAGCTTAAAGGGACACCTCATTTCTTTATTCAGCCTGCAGAAGAAGAAAGAAATCATAGAGGAGGCACACTCACTTTTCTAAAAGCCCTGTACCAGAAGTGTAGTACACGTCAATTCTGCTCACGTGTTACTGGAGTCTAATCAGTCACTCAGTCACAGCTTTATGCCAGACAGAATTCCTGGCAGCTAGAAAAATGACTGCTTTGATCCTGAAGGGGAATCTGGGCAGCACATCCCAGCACCTAGTACGCTCTTGGATTGTGTGCTAAGGAAGGAGAAGCAGAAGGATCCAGCTAGGTATTGTTTATGAGACCTACACCTAAAACAAAGTTGTCCACATACAGGGAATGGAGAAACTTGTAATTTATTTCCCAGAGCAGAAATCTTACGGGCCACATTCTCTCATCACTACAGAATTAGAAAGCAACCTTTCTCAAGAAGCTATGTGCTGTGGATTGAATTGTGTCCCCAAAGTCCATGTATGAGAAACTTAACCCCCACTGTGACAGTGTTAAGAGGGTGGGAAATCCTATTATGGTAATTGAAAGGTGGGGCCTTGAAGAGGTGATTAGATTGTGAGGACCGAATGGTTTGGTGGTGGTCATGGACGTGGTTATGAGGGCTTTAAAAGGAGAGCACGTGAGGAGCTGTCTCTGGTGCTTCTGCCTTTCTTGCAAAGTGATACCCTGTGTTGCTAAAGTAGCCACCAAAGAAGGCCTTCATCATAAGTGTTCTCTGGACTTTACACTTCCCAGCCTCTGAACTGTAAGCAATAAATATTGTTTCCTTATAAATTACCCAGTTTCAGGTATTTTGTTACAAGCAATAGAAATGGACTAATATGCTCTAGTATTCCAAACATTCCTGAACTGCCTAATACATGTTTCTTTTTCTTTTCTTTCTTTCTTTTTTTTTTTTTTTTAGTAATTACCAGACATCTTGCTAAAGAGTCTTTTAGAATTAATGCTATCTTTGGTCATTTTTTCTCTCATAATTAAATAGGAGAGTGAGGAAGACATCTCTTATGGTAATTCTCCTGTAACACTTTATGTTAATAAATATGTAAGAGGTGAGCAAATCTGAAAAATACTTCTAATGCCTCGTTATCTCACCTCTATATTGCGAGATTCAATTTCACATATTTATTAAAAATTGGACTTGGAGAGATTTTGTCAAAAATTATTTCCTTGACTGGAAACTTTCCCATCCCTGGTAGCACATCTTCTCTACAAAGCATGCCCCCAAACCAGTCATCATTTGGAGCAGTAACCAAGGGTTTTGGATTATATGACCTCTGCAGACAAGTGAGAACATTTCTACTTGAAAACTATCATGATCTAGCAATTCAAATATTTTATCAGTATATGTTAAAAAATAGCATTATCTTGAAAATAAGAGGTTGGCCTATGAATCTCTTAAATTATATAGCCTAGAAAGCATGACATCAGAGGAAGTAGAAGGGAAGTACCCATTGCTTGTAATGGGTGCTAGAGAGACTGACAGATGGCAGAGAGCAGAAAGAAAAATAGCAGTTTAAAAATTAAATACAAATAGGGGCCGGCCCGGTGGCGCACTGCTACAGTGTGCCACATGGGAGCGTGGCGACGCTCCCGCCGAGGGTTCGGATCCCACATACAGACCGGCCGCTCACTGGCTGAGCGTGGTGTAGGAGCAACACCAAGGGTTGCAATCCCGTTGCTGGTCCCGGTCCGGCACGGGCGCGACACTGAGGGTTGCGATCCGTTGCCGGTCACGAAAAAAGACAAAAAAAAAAAAAAATTAAATACAAAGAGGGGCCGGCCCGGTGGCGCACTGCTACAGTGGGCCACATGGGAGCGTGGCGACGCTCCCGCCGAGGGTTCGGATCCCACATACAGACCGGCCGCTCACTGGCTGAGCGTGGTGTAGGAGCAACACCAAGGGTTGCAATCCCGTTGCTGGTCCCGGTCCGGCACGGGCGCGACACTGAGGGTTGCGATCCGTTGCCGGTCACGAAAAAAGACAAAAAAAAAAAAAAAAAAATTAAATACAAATAAATGCCAAAAAGAAAACCTAAATAAGTTAAAGAAAGAACAAAAGTAAAAATCTGTCATCATTTAGTACATATTGATCAAACAGGCACTAAAGGCATGGCTCTGAGTTGCTTTAAAGAAAATAAATAAAAAGGATGTCTGTCTCCCCTCTTTACAATCTAGCAGGGGGACAGACATTGAACTAACGGAGAAAAACACACAAAATTTCCATTAAAGTCATAATTGAAGGGTACAGGGAACAAGTAGAGTCGTTAAGTGGGACCTAACTCAGTTTGGAATACCAAACTATTAGTTAGGAGGGCTTCCCTGAGGAAGTGGTCTTGAAAATGAACCATGAGGGGAAGAATGTCCTGGTCAAGAGATTAGCATATGAGAAGGCCCCGAATTGCATGGGAACTTGACAAAAGGAAGATTGTAAGGAAGGCTGAAGTGACTTTAGCTCAGAGGGTGAGGTCCATGGCCTGAAATAAGGCTGAGAAGCAGTTAGGGGTCAGACTCTGTGAGGCCTGATAAGCCATGTTATGGATGTCCATCCTAAACCAATGGACAGCCACTGGAGATTTTAAGCAAGGAAAGACCCGACCACTTTTGTGTTTAGAGGGATCTCCCTGGCTGGAGAAGGAAGGCAGCAAGAGCAGATGTAGAGAGCGTGGTTACAAAGCTCTTGCAGAAGTGCAGGTGGTGTTTGAGGGTGGGATGAGCAGGAGCAGTAGTGGAGGTGATGAAGAGAAGTGGATGGAGTTAAGAAACATGTGGCAGGAAAACTTGGCAGGATGGACAAGTGGTAGAGTGTGGGGTGGGAGGCCGGAAGAGCAGTCTTTACAAATGGTACCCTCATTTATGACACGCAAAACAAGACTACTGGGGGCTATTTACTGAGACGGGGAAGTGTGAATAAGAGGAGGGGCTTGTTTGAGGAGAAAAGATCATGAGTTTACTCTTGGAAATATTTTTGAAAGTTGCCTTTGAAGAACGTGAGAGGAGCAGCTGAGTAGGTGGGTTGAATAAGTGAATCTGGCACCAAGACGTACAATTTAATCTTGAGATATAAATTTTGTTATTGTCAGCATATAGGTGACATTTGAAGCCATGTGAGTGAATAAGCTCTAGAAGAGAAATATGATGGAATGAGAAGAGAGAAAACACTGGGCTAATTCCTTAAAAACTCCAAAATTTAAAATTCTTTTGGGAAGCAAATGAGATTAGGAAAGGAGTGGCCAGAGATCAGGAGTGTGGTTTTAAGAACATGGAAGAAGAAAGTGTTTGAACAAAGAGGAAGTGGCCAACTGGGTTGCAACTAACAAAACAATAGAAAGAGTTAAACAGTTAAAATATTAAAAAGATTAAAAAAGAAAATGATGCATAAAAATAACATGATAGAATAAAGTTTTATTAAATTAAAATTTTACCATTTCTAAATTTCACTCATTTGGACTAACGCCTTGTTTTCCTGACCCTATTTTGGCTCTTGCCTGCTATCTTTTGGCTGGATGTTTTTATTTTTTATTTTTATTTTATTTTAACTTCTCAATATACATTGTAGTTGGTTTTCATTTCCCTTTACTTGTTCCTCTTTCCCCCCCTCCTTCTTTCCTCTCTCCCCCACTACACCATATTTGTTCACTTGTTTTAACACATTCAAAGAATTGTTGTGATTGTTGTGCCTTCTTCCCCTCCACCCTTTATTTGTTTGTATATTTATTTATTTTTAGCTCCCACAAATAAGTGAGAACATGTGGTATTTCTCTTTCTGTGCCTGGCTTGTTTCACTTCATATGATTTTCTCTAAGTCTATTCATATTGTTGCGAATGGTAGTATTTCATTCTTTTTTATAGCAGAGTAGTATTCCATTGTGTAGATATACCACAGTTTCCTTATTGTCTGGATGTTTTTAGACTGGCAGCATTCAGACTATCAATAATACCAAATTCTAGAGTTGATCTTTCAGCCTTATGATTTAAATTTGAAATTGCTGATCTAATAGCAAAAGTGTCTATTACTTGTATGTTAGAGAAATCATACATATAATTATCTCCACAAGGAAAAACAAAATCAGATTTTTTTCTAGCAATAAAAATCTTCTGGTGGTAAATACTCTGTTAGTCAACAGCCAAGGTACGCAAGGGCTATCAGAGTGGCCACTATAAGATATGAATGCAAGAAAACCTAGAAAGTGATGGTTTACAATCAAAATGTGCAAAGTAGTAGTAAATGCTTTTTCCCTTAAGCCTGAAGCATTATTGATAGTGAATTTTGTGGTTTCTTTTAGCTGTCAAGGAACATACCCCTCCTGATTGGGCTCCCTAGAAAGAAGTCTTCAAATACGACTTCAAAGGTGTGGAATACAGAGAGATCATTTTCTCAGTGTTTTATATGGTGTTTATTATTTTGTTTAAACTAAGTAATATGTGAATACATTCACATTAAACCATTGAAACAATACAGATTCATAGGGAATAAAAAGTAAAAGTCCTGCAGCGGATACCACCAGACTACTCTTTGAAGGGGTTCAATTTGTAATCGATCTATGTCAACTTTTCTCTTGCATTCTTATGCAGGTGTAAGTTGATATAAACATTTAAGTTTTCTCAGGGTGCTTTTTTACGTGATTACAATAGCATGGAGCAATACCTGGCCAGTTTACTGGATTACATGCTGACCATTGAAGTTCCACACACATATCACAGTTTTCTCGTTTTCTTTGGTCAAAGTTTCACACTTAACATAGTTTTGTAGTTCACTTACTATTGTCTCATATTTCAACTTCACACCATGCACTGTAGTCAGACAGCATGGAAAGAATGCGCTTAGTACAGGTCACGAGGAGCATGTGGACCCACGGAAGCACTGGGGTTGGTGACTGAACACTGGAGGGCTCTGAAGCTTCACTGTGTTTTGAACCACTCTTCAGCACAGCTCTCATTTATCTCCTTCCTGGTAATTTGAGGCAACAGTGCTATCAGGAAACATACGAACACACTAATTTAACAAAAGTTTGTATTGAATTTATGTTAAGTCTTTGGGCAACTCCCTTTAGAGGATTCGTCATTCCTTCCCCTCTTTTTTAGTTTCCTGTGACTGCTGTAACAAACACCACAAACTTGGTAGATTAAAACAACAGAAATCTATTCTCACACAGTTGTAGAAACCAGAACTTTAACGTCAGTTTCACTGGGACAAAATCAAAGTGTTGGCAGGGCCATGCTCCCTCCAGAAGCTCTAGGGGAGAGTATGTTCCCTGCCTCTTCCAGCTTCTTGTGGCTGCCCAGGATGGGGACACATCACTCCAATCTCTGCCTCTGTCTTGACGTGACATTCTCCTCTTCTGTGTGTCTGACTTCTCTCTGCTTCTCTTTTATAAGGACACTTGTGATTGGATTGTGAAGCCACTAGAAAAAATCAAGGCTAATCTCCTCACATGAAAATCCTTCAGTTAATCATATTTGCAAAGACCCTTTTTTCTTAGGAGGTAACACTTACAGGTTCCAGAGATTAGCACCTGATCTCTATAGATGGCCATTTTTTAGCCTAGTTCACCTTCCATATGAATCCACAATACACCCCACCAGGTGGGCTCATAGTAACGTACATTCTGATTTTAGGGAGCGTAGAGGGACAATGATCTGAAAGTGGCGATGAGGAGGAAAAGCCACTCCATCTGTGGAGACAATAGCAGAGATGTGGTGGCGAGGAAAAGCCACCAGATAAAAGGGTGGTAAAGAACCTGTGTACTGGAGGGAAGCAGGTTTCAGCGAGAGCAAGATGAAGAGGATGTCTGTAGAAGATACTGAGGACATGCGGAAGTTGCAGGAAACATATTGTGACTTCTAGAGGACACCACAGCAGGATTTAGGGAGATGACAAAAGGAGTGAGAAGGACTAACATTAGAGAACGGGACAGGCCTGAGCTGGGAGTGTAGAGGTTCCTGAGGTGAGTGATGTGAACGGGAAGAAAAGGCAGGACGGCTCTAGTCCTGACAGCCTCCGAGGCAATTGTGGTGAGAGGCCTGTGAGAGTAGAAGGATGCAAAGGAAGGAGGCTGGGAGGAATAGAGAATACAGGAGACGAAGGTGGGAAATATTCAGATAAACATAGTCAAATCCTTACCGGAACTATGTGGGAAAGAATACTTTCTTTTGCAATCGTTAATACTCAATATACACTCTATGAATTTAGTGGTTTTGTTTTATTATGATTTTTAAGTTAATGATACTGCTTACATAAAGTAATCCTATATTTAAAAATAAATATGAAGACAGTACTATATAAATTTCACTCAGTGTGCCCTAAATGTTGACTTTTTTAGATGGTGAAGTATGTAGGTAGGACTCAAGATGGCGCTATAAATCCAGAAATCAGAGTTTAAGCCAGGAAAGAAAATCTGCTTCTTCAGGTGATATAATTCTGAGAGCACAATTAAGATATTTATTTTAAAAATAGTAAAAGTAAAGAACTCAATTGCCATTTATGAATGCACCCTTATTTAAAATAAGTGCAGGAGAAGTAGTATGAAATAGTATTTTTGAAAGCTGAAAATATATCAAAACCACAAGAAAAATTGTGGTGGCTATAATTCAAGTAGCTCTTTTACAGTAACTTGGGAAGTATTTTTTACTAAGCAGAAATTTAAAATGCTTAATTGTATGAAAAAATCACATTTGTCATGTAAACGTATTTGCATATGTACAGCTGTAAAGGTTTGAGAGTAGAGGCAGCAATGTATTTGCAATGCCCACCAGTAGTGTATTTCAAAGAACTGACAATGAATGGTCATTTGCTTGTTGTAAAAACTCCATTTGAAAAGTTGATTGGAATGTGTATCTCTTGGGCAAGTCAGTTTTCTTGGAAAAAGTCATTCAGTTATTATAATTAACAATGTATACACGTTATGAGTATATTTGACTTTTGTTACCTCCTGTAAGCTTCTTTAGATGGCAGTTGAATTCTTTTCTATGTCTTTTATATGTGTCAGCACAGCACCTTGCAAGGTACACCTTGCAAGGTAATCTGCAGTATAGTAAGTTTTCAGTACACATTGTTGACAGGCTTTTTATTTGGCTTTCATACAGAAATAATTCCTTTTTTAATAGCTTACATATCAATTTATTTCAAAAATTTTACTGTGAAGTATAACACGTACAGAAAAGAAGACAAAAGGCAAATGTACAGACCAATGAATTGTCACAAAGCCATCACCCATGTGATCACTGCTGACTCCAGTAATATACCACATTGCCAGCATCCCAGAAGCCACTCTCCCTCCCCAAACTCCCCCCACCCCTAATCACTGTCTCTTTTTCCCTCACAAAAGCAAACAGTATCCTGGACTTTAAACACTATACTTTTTAGATCTCCAAATGTTTGAATATTCCAAAAGTGAAATAATATAGTACATATTAGTGTGTGACACTCTTTCACTCATTAATATATTTGTGAGATTCATCTGAGATTCTGCATGTATCTAAAGTTCTTTTACTTAAAGTGTGGTAGAATATTCTATCATATGAAAATGTAACAAAGTATGTAGCCATTCTACTGTTGATGAACCTTTGGGTTGTTTATACTTGGGGGCTATTATGATTAGTGTTTGGGGAATGCTCTCGCATGTGGCTTTTAGTGCACATATGTATGCATTTCTAGTGGGTTTAGAACAGGAGTGGAATTTATGGGGCATAAGACATGCACACCTTCCACTTTAGTAGAAACTACCAAGTTGTTTCCCGAAGTGGCTGCACCAATTTATACTCCCACAGCAGTGATTTATTTGCTTCTCTTCTTTGCCAACCCTTGGTATTATTACTCTTTCTAGTTTAGGCCCATCTGTGAATATGCGGTGGTTTTAATTTCCATTTCTCTGATGACTAATGAGATTGAACATCTTTTCATATGATTATTGAACATCTGTATACATATAATTTTTTTTTCTGAAGTGCCTCCTAAAGTGTTTTTTTCTTTTTTCTCTTTCTGTTGGATGTCTGCCATTTCTTATTAATTTGTAGATCTATTCTGGATCCAAGTCTTTGTGTGTGTGTGTGTGTGTGTGTGTGTATGTGTGTGTGTGTCCGGCAACGGGATCGCAACCCTCGGTGCTGCGCCCGCACCTCGCTCAGCCAGTGAACAGGAACCGGTCTGTATGTGGGATCCGAACCCTCGGCGGGAGCGCCACCGCACTCCCAAGCGGCACACTGTAGAAGTGCACCACCGGGCCAGCCCTGGATCCAAGTCTTCTGATAGATAAATGAATTACAAATATTTTCTTTCACTCTGTAGCTTGTCTTTTTACTTTGTTAATGTGTCTTTTGATAAATAGTAGTTCTGAATATAGTCCAGTGTATAAACCTTTTTTCTATAGTTAGTAGCTTTTGTGTATTCTTTGTGTAAATGTTTTGCTTTTCTGCAAGATCATAAAAATTTTGTTCTAAATTGTTTTATAAAAGGTTTATTGTTTTATTTTTTACATTAAGATCTTTCATCCTCCTAAAATAAAATGTGAGGTAGGGATCAAATATTGTTTTTTCATAAAGCTATCCACTTTCAGACATTGAGCATTACCTACACTAGGGTATTGCCTTTCAAGAGACCAACTGTAAGCATGGTGGGTTGTCCTGTCACCCTCACCCTTTGCAGGCCCTGGATTCCAATGTTTGAGCCTGTCGCCCTGATAGACTGTCAGATGTCCTCCTCAGCTTCTCAGACTCTCAGCATTCTCTTTCAGAAATGGTGAGTCCAAACGGCAGGCTAGCTTCCTTGGGTTCGTCTTCACCTAGATATTGGCCCTGGAATTCTTCGTTGTCTTGTTAGCTGTATGATGTCTTTTACAAGTGTTTTGAAACATATATTGTATCCATCTTTTCTACTATAATTATCAGATGTGTTGGTCTGAATTGCTCAGTCCATCGTTACTTGAAGTACTAGTTCTACGTATTTTTAAAAAATTAATCATGATTTTACTATTCACTATCTATGTGACCTTTGAGGAGTAACTTAAGCTCTCTGAAGTTCAATTTTCTCATTTGTGAAGAAGGAGTGACAGTATTTATCTCAGAATTGTTGAAAAATAATATGAAATAGTACATATAAAAACATTGGAAGATACAATGTAAGGCTGAAAGTACACCTTCAGTAAATGAAGCTATTTTTTTTGTTGCATTGGTGTTGATAAAAATAAAGATGATGACATCAGTACACCTGTGCAACTCTTTCTATTACACTGCTCTAATCTTCTAATCTAAAAGTAATAGAAGGTTACCCTAACAACATTTATTGTAAGTGAACCGACATAGGCTTGAAGTAATGATTGCTTCCAATTTTTAGATTTGCCCTGCCATACTTTTAATGATTGATTTGGAATTTTTCCCTCAAAATTAGTATCGGACTCAGTGGAAAGTAATTTTTCGATATCAATTTTTCCCAGTTAAAAAAAATAAACGGTATTATCTTCACTTTTGTATTCCTTTCATTTTATGATTCATCAAAATCCTATAAATTTTAACTGGGACACTTTGGTAGTTTCATTTCTAAGTACGCTTAGTGCCTTGGGATATAATTAATCTCACAAAGAGACTGAAATTCACAGAACAGCCATTTGGTCTCATTTTTGTTTTATTAATATTCACTAGATTTATGAGGATTAGCAAGGCATGTCAATTTTGCCTCGGTTTTCTTAGTAGGAACAGATTCTGGAATCAAATCATATTTTCAGTGGCAAAAATTACCAATGTGAAAGAAATGGTGTTTTAACCTAGAACATTTATGGGAAGTAGACAGTGAAGTTCCAGAATATTTGGTTTTGATAAATGGTCTCACTTGTTAAGGAACAGGCTTATGGTAACAAGGTCACCCAGTTTCCTTCAGAGTTTCCTAGTTAGGGACTTGTGCATTCTATACACAGAGAATAGAGTAGCTCCCATTTTAAGTCAACTAAATGACATCTTGGTCAGAAAGATACGTGTTGTGGGTCTAATAAATGTGAAACGATTTGCTAGAGATGGATTATGATGGACTGTACTGATAAAACTGAGCTGCTGATTTTGCTATTTTCAGGACTAGGTTGTGTTAGAAGTGAATTTATCAAGGAACAGTATAATTTAAAAGGCCTCTGTCAATTATTAGGGCAGTGAAACTACTCCGTATGATACTATAATGGTGGATACATGTCATCATACATTAGTCCAAACCCATAGAATGTGTAACACCAAGAGTGAACCCTATTGTCAACTATGGACTCTGGGTGATAGTAATGTGTCAATTTAGGCTCAGCAAATGTAAAAAATGTACCACTTTGGTGCGGGATGTTGATAAGAGGTGAGGCTATGCGTGTGTGATAGCAGGGGACATGTGTGGGAAATCTCTGTACCTTCTGCTTAATTTTTCTGTGAACCTAAAACTGCTCTAAAATATGAAGTCTATTCAAAAATGATACATAAATAATGGAACTTAATAAGCTAATCATCAAAAGCATATGGCAAAATAGAAGTATATGAATTACCAATATAAATTTGAAGAAAAATAAGATTGAGAAACATGCTCTCAGAAATCATGACTTATTGAAATCTGTAGCAGAGGTAGGCAAACCATGGCTCAGGAGCCAAATCTGGTTTGCCACTTGCTTTTACAAATAAATACTTATAGAAAATAGTCATGCCAATATTTTTCTTACTTATTGTTTATGGCTGCTTTTGTGATGCAATGGCAGAATTGAGTAGTTGCAATGTAGGCCATGTGGCCATCAAAGCCTCAACATTTACTATCTGGCTCTTTACAGAAAACGTCTGCTGGCTCCTGATCTACAGTAATTAAAACTACTTAGTATTCACAGAAGAAAAGATAAATAGACCAGTGGAACAGAACAAAGACCTAAGAATCAGGGAAGGTTTGTATGTAACATAGAAGGCATTACACATTGGAGGAGAAAGGATGAACTCTGTAATATTAAGAAAACTGGCTATTAGTAAAAAAGAAATAATAAAAGATTAAGAAAACATAAAATTAAATTGTTATTTTATGCTGTCACAAAAATTAAGTCTTGAAGTTTTTTAAAGAACTGAACTTAAAAGAAAACTTTAAATTTTAGATGGAAATACAGAAAAATACTTTGAAGAAATCAAAGTGAGAAATATTTCCTACTATTTTATGGTTCATAATACAAAACATAAAGGAAAAAAATAATCAATTACACTACAGGAATTTAAAAACTCTCTATTGGATGAAAAGATTCCATTAAATGATGAAATGTCAAGCTGCACCATGGGAATAGGTAATTAATAAATAGGCAAAAATAATTAATTAATATCCAGTATATATGAGAAACTCATATATATTCATAAGAAAAAAAGATTACCGAAGAGAAAAAAAAAAAAAAGCTAAATTTATGGTCAGGATTCTTAGAAGAAGAAACACAAATTCCCTCAAAATATGTGAAATGATTATTGTTCTTATAGGTAATTAAGGAAATGCAAATGTAAATCACAATGAAGTTCAATTTCACTTGCATCAAAATATCAGATAGCAATAATAGTTACATTAAAATTGATACCTTGTGAAAAGTCATTTGTCAATAACTTCTCCCTTGTTACAGCTAGTTTCAATTGAGGAGGAACAAGCCAGTATAATGGAATTGATCAAACACAGAGTTAGGGTTATCCCCACTTATCACAGAGTTGTTTCCTGGGTGTACCTCCAAGGTGACAGTTCCAAACTGGGCTATTATTTTTTCTAAATAGCCAAATCAAGTAAGTTTGTCCTTCTGTGGATGACTCCTATCTTGAAACCATAGAAACGAGACCAACATTAACACTAGGCAGACAAGTTTCATCTTATTTGTTTTCTTCATCTCAATCAGTGCATAAAAAACAACCAACTAATATTGATGTAGCACATAAATTAAAGGCTACAGCAGAAGGTTCTTATTTCTGTCGTCATCATCACCACCACCACCACCACCATTATCCTGACAGAGCCACGACAATCTGAACATTATGTACAGGTAAATGGGATTTTATTTGAGAGATTAAGTCTGCAAAACCTAACAAGTTGCCATAGGGTATCTTCTAGTTTTTTGTTAATTTGTTGCCTTCTGTAATTTACTTTTTATTTCTGGACACTGTCAAGAAACACACTCTTGTACGAGGCCTAAAAGCCCTTTGAAATCTCTGGGAAAGTTTCAGGAAGTTTAAAAAAAAATCAGAATTTAGCAAAATTTTGCTTATTGGGAAAGAATATAAATATGTAATTGACCTGAAATGGTTAAAAAAAAAAAAGACATAACATTTCTTTTATAACCACCCATAAGAACACTACCATTTTTGCTCTCTAGTAGTATAATCGAAATCAAATTTTCTAATATTAAAATGTTTTCTTAGAAATAATAAAAAGATCTGAATGTCATTGTAGATTTTGGACTAATGTACTTTAGAATATAGATCCTTAATTAGAAGCTGGCAAACTTCAGGTGTTCCTTAAAACTTCATAGGTTTTCAGATGGGTTCCCTTCCATGGGCATTCTTCTTTTCAAAGTTCCAGGAAAAAGTGGATGTGGAGACCATTCAATCCTACATCACTACACTTCTCTGATTCTTATTCACAATTCTCGCCCTAGTGATTTAATGTCCTCTATGGAAAAAAAAAAATACAGTTTATTTTTATAAAATTCAGGGAATTCTGCACTAGAATCTTGCTTTAACACTTTTCATTATATAACAGATTTCAGGTGCGTCTAACTCAAATGGTTTGTAAATGAAGTTCTAATGAATTAAAACTACATTTTTTATGGTTTGCAATAAAAAGCAATACCAGAATGTGGTTATAAGGAAATCCAAAACTAGGAAATGATACCTTATGTGGGCTCTGAGGATAGAATTATAGTGGGAATAATATTTTAAAATTGTGAATTATGCCAATTATCATCATTTTTATCAACATCATTATTGCAAGTTGGTTAAGGTGAGTAATTTCTTAGGCCAGAATAACAGAGAACTCTTGCTTGAATAATATTCAGTTCAAAAGTTAGACACTTATAGTTTATATAAGAATATGAAGTTGGTTAAGTTCATTGAAGATTAATTTTTAACCTATTGTCTTTGTTAAATAAGAAATTCATCCCAGAATGCAAATTCCTACCTTAAAAACAACCACCCAACCAACCAACCAACAAACAAAAAACTGTAGCCAAACATTAATTTGGTAAGTGAGACAGTAAATTGTTTTATGAATAGACTTTTTTGATATTTAGAATGACATTTTAACAAGTTCAGCTACTATTCAAAAGTAATAATTCCTAGAATCTATACATCACATTTACTAGAGGAAGGATTGAACTAATCATAAGTTACTCTGATTTATTAGATATAAAAGAATCTCCTTCATTGTTTTTGACGAGAGGAAAGCCATATGAGAGGAAAAATGTCATATCAGAGCTATAGTCAAATATATATATATATGTATATTAGAAAATTCCAGAGCTTCAAAGAGGGGTTTTCAGAGAAAAACTGCTTATAAGCTGTAAACTACTGATTATTTGTACAGAAACCATCTCACCAGTTTAGAATCACTGTTTAGGTTACATAATGTTTGAGTCCTTCAGACTAATATGCATGTCTCAGAAAGACTAAGAACTATCAGACTGTGTTATAACTGACTAATCCAAAATAGACTTGAGGTCTTACTCTCACAGTGCACTTTTTATAGTCACTAGAAGAAACATGTTATCAAATATTAATTGGCTTATAAATACTGTATAAGAAACATAATGTCTAAATAGCCTTTTTGCTCTGAGGATGAGATTAAACAGCCGAATTTTGGTATGAAAGCATGTGTCTGAAATAGACAGTTTCTCTGAAGTGCTTTGATAAATAATGTTGGTTCTGGGAAATGCTAATTAACACATCATCAAAAGTGACAAACAGAAATAAGAGGTAGGATTAAGAATAGAGAACAGAATGAAGAGGAAATATGAGGGTGTGGAGTTGCACAATTGTGGTAGCAGGTAATGTTAAAAAAATCAGAAAGAACTTATCTACCTAAAAGTCAATTGGTCTTAGAAGGGGTGAGAACAAAAAGATGTGCATATACGTAGAGAATATCTAATCTGCTAAATATATCCGCTGATTACAAACTCTTCTGTTTTGCAAGGTTTATTTATGATGATGCAGAATACAGATATTGAGGAAACAGCTGAAGCTGTTTTGAAATTTGAAATCAGAAATTTTCATGTGACAGCCCTTCCTCCAAGTGAGCAATTACATGACATCTTGTCTTTCAAGATATAAAGAATAACTAGTGTCCAAACCTTATATAGACTACACTAAGCGTGGCCGTGAAACCTAACCATAACCCTTAACTTCTCTACCTGTATGTCAAGCTACCAAATTCTCTAATTCTTTTTCCATGTAATTGATTGTTTTTGGTGATAAAACAACTAATTTACTTATTAATTTATATTACACAAATAATCCACATTTGTTGTATAAAAATTAGAAAATATGATTAAGGATAAGTAAATAAAAAAATCTATTCATAATCTCATAACACAGGGATTACTGCAGTTGACATCATGATGTTTTTTCTTCCACATTTATTAAACTATGAATAATGTCATACTAGGTTATTTACTAGTATCCATAAGTTTTTATATGTCCATGTACATGATTTGGCTATAGTTAACAAAAATACAATCAGACCACACCTAATATTTTGTAATATGTTTTAGATTAAGAAGAAAAAAAGCAAGTCAATTTCTCCTCAGTGGCATGAGGACACAAACCATACCCATTTTGCTCCCTGGTGTATCCCCAGCAGCTAACGTGGTACTCAAACATGATTTGTTAAGTGAATGAGCATTAAGATCTATCCTCTTTGAGGCATTGAGGTTTCAATGATTCGTCCTAACATAAGGGACTAAAGCATAATTTATAAATTGTGTTGTATGAATTGAAGGAGAGAGCCAGGTAGATTTAGAATGTTTATCATCTGACTTGAGATATTTTTTGCCTTTCAGAGGCACAATGTGTCTTCCCAGAGAAGAGCTTGGCCTCTAGGGATGACAATCCTTATCTTTCTTGGAGTGATAGCAATCTCGGTAATAACTCTTGGTCTCCTTGTACATTTTCTAGCAGTTGGTCAATATTGACTATTTTCAATTTTCACCCTTACTACTAAATTTCCTGTTGGTTTTAAAAATTGACAAAAATCAATGTGAATATTAATTTTTCTCTTGGAAGCTTTCTCATTCAACATAATAATTTTCTATTATTTGACCCAGAAGTGTATAAACTACATGGAATCAGATCCCTCCTTATAAGTTATATCACCAACTATGGTGTATGGACAAGACTGAAATGCTCAGTACTTTGATGCCAATATTCATTGTCAATAAAGAACCATATATATAGTAGGTTTGTAGTTGAGTCGTTACATCCTTTAGTAAATATACCTTGAACTGTAGAAATCCCTACTCTTATTGGCTCAATTCTCCTATTGGTTATTAAGATATGATGAGTAAGCAGGACTCTTTTAAGAGCAGATGGTTAAGTGTTGTTGAATGGCTCAATGTTTGTACAAACTTGATTTTATTTCTAAAACTTTTATTAACAGTACACTCAAAGAGTTTGGTTTTCCAATCTACTTTCTCTTTTGGAAAAATAAACTCTTGTAATTGTGCAATTATTTCATGTTTTTTAAAAAATTTGACACTCATTATTCCATTTAATCCTCACAATAATCTTTTGAGCTAAGGAGGGCAGGTTTTTGCTATTATCTCTTTTTTCACATACAATAAGCTGATGCTCAGAAAAGTCAAGTGACTTCTTTGCTATCACAAGCTTTTTGTTTATATTTTAAATTTTAATGGCATGTATTTGTGGGATACAGTGTACTTTTCCAATACATGAATATATTGTACAATGATTCACTTAGGGTATGTAGCATATCCATCACCTGAATATTTATCTTTTCTTTGTAGTATTTACAATCAAGATTCTCTTTTCTAGCTATTTAGAAATTTGCAATATAGTAATATTGGATAGAGTCAGCCTGAAAAACCAGAACTTATTCTTCTTGTTTACCTGTAGCTTTGTATTCATTAATCAACCACTTCCCCTGTTCCTGTGCCTGACTCCCACCCCCAACCTTTGGTAACAATTATTGTATTCTCTACTTGTGTGAACCCACTTTTTCTTTTTTTAAGATTCCACGTGTGAGTGAGATCATGCAGTACTAGTCTTTCTGTGCCTGGTTTCTTTCACTTAACTTGATGGTTTCCAGTTCTGTCCATGTTGCCGCAAATAACAGGATTTCATTTTTTAAAAAATAGCTGAATAGTATTCTATCGTGTATATATACCACAGTTTTTTTTATCCATTCATCCACTGATGGTCATTTAGGTTTATTCCATCTCTTGGCTACTGTGAATAGTGTTGCAATGAACGTGAGAGTGCAGGTGTCTCTTTGATATATGGATTTCATTTGCTCTGAATATGTACCTAGTAGTAGGGTTGCTGGGCATAAAAATAGTTCTATTTTTAGTTTTTTAAGACACTTCCATACTGTTTTTCATAGTGGCTGTATTAATTTAGATTCCCACCACCAATGTAGAAGAGATCCCTTTTTTCCACATCCTCACCAGCATTTGTTATTTTCTTTCTTTTTGATAATAGCCAGTCTAACTGGAGTGAGGTGATATCTCATGGTGGTTTTTAACTTGCATTTGCCTGATGATTAATGATATCACAAACTTTTAAGTGACATAGCTCAGCTCGAACCCATATCTTAATATGTTAAGTGTATCATTATACTTTATCATGATTCTTCTGAGTGTCGTTCTTCTGAAATATGTTACTAATAATGCAGTATGGATAATTTTTGACTGATGTGGTGACAATTCTACTTTTTCTTTCAACCTGGCTTCTCTGTCTTTGTTTTTCCCTAGTGCTCTTGGGACTTGCCCTTTAGAAGGGTAGCAGATGCTCACAGCCTTTGCCTGCCACATTTATCCATGAAATCTTCATAATCTGGATCTTTCTGTCCTCTCTTTGCCTCTACTTATTAAAAAATAATATTCTTCACATTATTCCCTTAAGGATAGTGCTCTGAGTCTTCAAAATTAAGCCCCTGTGAATAAATTCTGTCAATGTGTTAATTGAGACCAGTAGCTTAATTATTCTACCAAAATATAATTTGCATCTTAACAGGTCTCTTTCCCTGGGGAAACAGTGCATTAACGGAAAGGAGAGATGCAGAGGGGGAAACTACAGTCACCATGGCTTGAGCAGGAAGCGTGTGAACAGCTCACCTTTGAATGTCTGTCAATAGTCAACCACCTAGCATTTCAGATACAAGGCTAGAGCTGCTTATATTACCTGAAGTTAAATTAACTGAATTGGGCTACTGTGGAGTAAAAATGGACACTCAAACTCTGTTTAAAGGTTGTTTGAAATCAGGTTGAAAGAGGGGTTTGCTCTAGTATTCTATCCCAGAGATATTATTAACAATAATAAAAATATAATAATAATAATTATTAATAACATTATTAACAATCTTTGTTAATATTGAGAACAGCTTAAGCTGGATGACAGCTATTGTAATCCCTCATTTAAGTGGTAGGAAATTAATTTTCCTATCTTAATATATCTGTTGTTTTTCAAGCCATTACTTATTTTTGAGTTTCCATTTTTTGGATTAACTCAGATTAAAATTTCACAAGATCATTATTTTATTTTATTATTGTTTATTTTTATTAAAACAAGTCAATGAATTTTAAAAGACTAATAGAAAATATTTTCTCTGACCACAATAAAAGAAGGAAATTCAGAAAACTCACAAATGTGTGGAAATTAAACAGCAGTCTCCTAAATAAACAAAGAGTAAAAAGAAAAATCACAGGGAAATTAGGGAGTACTTTGATATAAAAAGCAAAGGACAACATATCAAAATTTATAAGATGCAGGGCTCATGAAGGGCTGAGGGGAAAAATTATACTTGTAAACATCTATATTAAAAATAAGAAAAATCTCAAATCAGTAATGTAAACTTCTACCTTAAGAAAATAAAAAAAGAAGAGCAAACTAAACCCAAAGCAAGTGTAAGTAGGAAATAACGAAGATTACAACAGAAATGTACTAAATAGGGAATTAAAAAACAAAAGAGAAAATCAACAAAACCAAAAGTTGATTCTTTAAAAAGATCAACAAAGTTTGTAAATCATTATTAGATTGACCAAGAAAAAAAGAGAGAAAATGGATATTTCTAAAACCAGAAATAAAGCAGGGCATTATTACATCATCATTATGGATTTTTGTGGTGTTAAGGCTTAATTTCTGTGTATTTGTGGTAGTGATCATTGTTTTTTGGATTCCAGATGCAGGGCTTTCTTGAGAATTTCTTGTAGGACTGGTCATGTGGTGGTGAACTCCCGCAGTTTTCTTCCGGAAAAACGAATATTTTTCCCTCGTTTCTTAAGGATAGCCTTGCTGGGTATAGTATTCTTGGCTGGCAGTTTTTTTCTTTTAATATGTTGAATATATCATCCCATTTTCTTCTGTCCTATAGAGTTTGTTGAGAAGTCTGCTGTTAGCCTGATAGAGCTCCTTTACAGATGGCTTGACGCTTTTCTCTTGCTTCTTTTAAGATTTGCTCTTTGTCTTTGAGCTTTGTCATTTTGACTAAGATGTGTCTTGGAGAGGATCTTTTTGGGTTGAATCTGTTTGGGGATCTTTCAGACTTAGAGCTGAAGGTTTGTGTCTCTCCCTATACCTGGGAAGTTTTCCATTATTATTTCATTGAACAGGCTTTCCATGCCTTTTCCTTTCTCCTCCACTTCTAGAACACCCATGACTTGAATATTTGTGCACTTAAGGTTGTGCACTGATAGCTCTCTTAGATTTTATTCATTTTTTAAAATTCTTTTTTCCTTTTTTTTTATCCACCTGGGTTATTTTGAAAAGACTCTCTTTAAGATCAGAGATTCTTCTGCTTGTTCTAGCCTGCTGCTTAAGCTATCAGTTGTGGTTTTTATTTCACTGAATGAATCTTTCAGTTCCATGAGTTCTGCTACATTCTTTTTTAAGGTATTAATCTTTTTGTAAATTTGTCCTTCATATCCTGGATTTTTTTCTTGTTTAATTATGTTGTCTGAGTCTTCTTGTATCTCAGTGAGTTTCCTTAAGATTGTTACTCAGAATTCCTTTTCAGTCATTTTGAGGGTTTCCTACTTTATAGGATCTGGTATCTGAGAATTACTGTATTCTTCTGGTGGTCTCATATTTGGGGGAGGGGAGGGTTTGTATTTCTAATATCTCTACATTGATGTCTGGTCATCTGAGAGTGCAGTTGCTTCTTCTATTACTCTTGAGCGGGCTTTGAGAAGAGAGACATCCTCTTCTTTTCCTGGTCTCTGCTGCCAATGCTTTCAAGTGTCTAGTGGGCCAACTGCATGGTGGCTGTGGCAACAAGCCATGTCTGTGGCAGCTGTGGCTGTGGCAGTGGCTGTGGTGGGCAATCCACATGGAAGTTGTGTTTTGGGCATGCTCCTTGCCTGTTTGCAGGTAGGTGGAGGATACTGCCCTCAGCTCCTGCGTAGGACCCTGGGGCATGCTCTGCCTCTTGCCTGCTTCAGGCAGAGGAGGCCATTCTCAGCTTCTGTCTAGTGTACTCTGCCCCCTGCCTGCTTCCAGGTGTAGGATACTGCCCTCAGCTACTGCCTAGGTGTTCAGGCTTGTTCTGCCTCCTTCCTGACTCTGGGCAGAAGGGGCTGTCCTCAGCACCAGCCTAGGCCCCTGAGTGTGCTCTGTTTCTTGCTTGCTTACAGGTAGAAGGGGCTGCCATGGGCTCTTGCCTAGGCCCCTGGGCATGATCTGCTTCTTTGGATCATTATTTTAGAAATGACTTTGGTTCAGCTCTTTCTTAACTGTTTTATTTTTTTTATTTATTTATTTTTTCCTTTTTGTCTTTTTTCGTGACCAGCAACGGATCACAACCCTCAGTGTCGCGCCCGTACCGGACCGGGACCGGCAACGGGATCGCAACCCTCGGTGTTGCTCCCGCACCTCGCTCAGCCAGTGAGTGGGAACCGGTCTGTATGTGGGATCCGAACCCTCGGCGGGAGCGCTGCCGCACTTCCCAAGCGGCGCACTGTAGCAGTGCACCACCGGGCCGGCCCTTAACTGTTTTATTTAACAAAGCTACTTCCAAATGCTTACATCCACATCTATAAGGGATTCTGAAATTCTACAGATAGTTTATCAAGTAGTTCTAAACCCTGGCTTTCCTCAGAATCACCTGTGGAGCTCTTTCGAAGAAGTGTTCATTCCCCAGGTCCCATTCTTATGTTTTCTGATTCAGCAGGACTGGGACAGAACCTGCCCACATATGCCTTTTAGAAGGTAGATAGTGACACTGATATTAGATGGTGTCACCATCTGCAAGTCTAGGAAAGTGTTTTAAAGAGGTAATAAAATATATTTCTTTCTTAAGAGAAAGACTTTACTATAAACTTTGGGATGGGAGGCAGGTTAATCATGTAAGTTTGACTGTTGCTATGTTTGTAAAACTGAAAATCTCCGGCCACATTGTAGGGTACAGAGTAGATTCTCATTCAATTTATGTAAAAAATTTGATTAACTCAGGCTACCATAACAAAATACCACAGACTAGCTGGCTTAAACCACAGACATTTGTTTTCTTACAGTTCTGGAAACTGGAAGTCCAATATCAAAATGTCAGCAGGGTTGGCTTCTGTTGAGGCCTTTCTTCCTCACATGGCCACTTTCTCACTGCAAATGGTCACTTTCTCACTGTGTCCTCACATTTCCTTTTCTCTGTGTGTGTGGGAAGGGGTGGGGGAGAGAAAGAAAGAGAGAAGGTAGGGGAAGAGAGAGAGAGAGAGCGCTGGTATCTTGGTATCTCTTTTTTCACAGTGATTTATTGAATGATAATATAATTAGTTTTCTACATTTAAAAAATGTGATTATATTATTCTTTCCTGTCTTATAAGGGCACTGGTCCTATAGGATTAGGGACTCGCCCTTATGACCGCATTTAACCTTAATTTTCTTCTCAAAGGCCCTATTTCCATATGTAGTCACATTGATGTTTAGGGCTCCAACACATGAATTTTGGAGGGACAATTCAGTCGATAACAACAGTCAAGTAAAAATTAATTTCAAAATGACACCTTGAATCAATATGATCTTCCAATAATATTATGAATAGAGTCAGAAATCTAAATATGATAATTTCCCTGAATCTGGGCACAATATATGTGGTTTTTGACAAATTAATCCATCTACTTGTAAATAACCAGGTTCAGCATTCAGGATGTAACATAGAGGTATCAGATTGTAGTTATTCACTCTAGTTCATTTGGTGACAAAATTCTCAGATTAAAATCATAAAACAGTAGGGTGAAAATAGTCTTAAAGTTTATCTACTGCAATTAAGTTCATTGTAATTGATGAAAAAAATTCCAGAGGGCTAAAGTGGTGTGCCACGGTGGCACAGCCAATGTGTGGCAGGGTGGGGACAAGTTCCTCTAAATTCATATGCATTATTCCTTTCAGATGACCTTAGGTAACTTCTTAGGTAGAACCTGGCACTGGCATTTGACTTTCATATGCACTGGTTGCCATTTAAAAAATATAGGAAATAATACGAACATAGGAAAGTAACTTTTATTTTAGATTAAAATTACTCCTGACTACAGAATAGTGAATTATTTCAGCTCAGAAGATCATACTTTTCAGTATCTTAGAGACTATGTGGTGTATTTTTAAGGTGGATCAAGAGCACAATTGCTCTCAAAATATACAAATGCCTAATTAGTCACCCCCAAACAGGGCACTGCTTCATATTAGTCCCTATATTTGAAAGTACATTTATGACCTGGAAGAACTACCACTAAGCTTGTCCTGTTTAAAATTCTGGTAGTCTAGTGTATGAGGTGAAGCAGTTTGTATTTGGAGAAAGGGAAAAATGGGGATGTGAGACCTTATGACACACTAATCACCAGCCACCACTTGCTGTAGGGAATTAGAAGGGCACCATGGAGTCCTCAAGGAAGGAGGTCAAGGAACGAAAAGCACGCCTAGAGGCAGTGGGCATGAGGAACGGTGTAAGAGTGTATGCATCCTTGCTGTGGATTGATTGAATTGTGTCCCCAAAGTTAGAAGCTTAATTAGAAGCTTAGTTCCCACTGTAACGGTTGAGGGTGGGAAATCCTATTGCGGTAATTGAAAGGTGGGACCTTGAAGAGGTGATTAGACTGTAGGATCATGCTGCAGTAAATGGATTAGTAGTGGTCATCAGGGGCGTGGTTCTGAGGCTTTAAAAGAAGAGCATGAGAAGTTAATCTCTTTCTGCTCCATGATTTTCTACCATGTGAGACCCCTGCATTGCTATAAAGCCACCACCAAAGAAGACCCTCACCAGATGTGTCCCTTGGGATTTGGACTTCTCAGCCTCTGAAACTCTAAGCAATAAATTTCATTTTCTTGCAAATTACCAGGTTATGTGTATTTTGTTATAAGCAACAGAAATGGACTAATATATAATACAGTCCTCCACTAAGTGAAGGGTGATGCTTGCAATGTTTCCTATATCAGAACTGCTTAGAAAGATTAATTAGGTGATCACTAGTCTAAGAGTTTATATTATTCATGAAAAATAGGTTTCATGTCTAGTGCATACTCAGATGGATTGTTAGTGGCTGCTGATAATGCTGTTTTGAGGAGGACGCTGGGGGTATACCTGGACTCTGCAGGACACTGATGTCTGTTACCACATGAATGGAAGGAGAGTGGTTGGTGAATGAATGCTGAGCGGTTTGCCAAGTGGATATTTATTGCCTTCCATTCCCCTCCTCATCCCCTCCTCTAGATTATTTTTAAAGCTGAATTGAATGTTAATTTTGAGGCAGAAATATGGATGGATTTGAAGGCACTTCCTATTTTAAAATTTTTTGAGTATTTATTTCACAGAAAGATTTACTATTATCAAGGTGATTTTCATATTTCTGAAGCCACATACAATGATAGTTGTGAAAACGCAGCTTCGCAAGTCAGCACAAATCTGAGTAAAGATATTGAGACTAAGGTAACTCAGATATTTATTTTATTAATATATCATAAATTTGGTTGAAATAGATATGGTGGCTCTTTTTTTTTCTCTCTCTTGATAATGTTTCAAAATTCTAGTATATATAAAGAATATGTCAACTCTCAGGGCATCAAACTTCTGTAAGCATAAATTTATTCAAAATTCAATTAATTTATTATTATTATTATTAACATTCTGAGATGTTGTTGAGGAGCAGTTGGAAGGAGGAGGAGAGGGGAAAGAAGAGGGTGTGTGGTCAAGGCTAGTGGCACCCTCCCCCCCATTCTGGCAGGGGAGACCAGGGGGCTTCTGGCAGTGGCTCACTCATGGCTTGGCTGGGTGTGGACTTTGGGGCAGTGTGGCTGAGGACCCTGGCACACCCCCAACATGGGAGCCTGGGGCACTTCTGGCATCAGCTCAGTGGTCATTGCTGGGCTGGATGCAGATGTTGGGGGACACGGCTGAGGCTGTAGGCCCCCTGCTGCCCAGCTTGGGACCCTGGGGCACTTCCAGTGGTGGCCTGGTGGTTATTGCTGGGCTGGATGTGGACATTAGAAGTGTGTGACAGAGGCCCGTGGCCTTCCCCTGACCCCAGCTTGGGAGCTGAAGGGGCTTCCAGTCTTTCTAGATTTTATAAATGTTCTTGGTGGCGTTAGATCTTTACTAGTTAGTATCAGAAATTTGTCTCTGATCTGTGGATTTTTTGTTTTTTCTTTCAGTTTTGTGTTGGATTATTTGCTATTCCCACCATTTAAATACTGCACTGGGACTAATTTGTCATCTTTTGCATACTTCTAAAATGGGGAAACTTCCTGTGGGAACCAGCATTTGAGCCCTGTGGTTGAGCTACATTGCTGCTCTACTGCTGATTCTCAGGAGAAGGCTTTTTGTGCAAGTCATGTTTTAATTATTGACTTTGTAAGCACTTCCAGATCTTGTGAGGTCCAATACACCTGGGTTGTGTAGAAACTCTGGTCTGGGCCTGTGTCTTTTCAGCAAACTGCACCCCCTGCAATTCTATATTCCTGACCAATCTCCACTGAGTGCTCCTGTGCTAATTGGAAGGCAGATCAGCTGCTCATACTATGCCCTAATGTGCCCCCAGTGGGCCCATCTCCTCCACTGCCTATACTCCAAACACTTCCCATGGGATCGGCCATATATGGTCCCTTGCAGTGACTTACCGGCCTCTGAGTGGCTCCTTTTTTCAGTTGTTTGTGGCCCCTCATTCCTGTGTGGGTCCATGGGAACCCTGTCAGGTTGCTGGCCTGGGGGCCACCAAGGCCCTCCTCTCCCCTGCCACCTCCAAACAACATCATACGAAGGGTACGGCTGCAACTTTTGCCAGCTCTTGTGTCATATGCTCACCAGCTCCAGCCTTGAAATGGCCAGGGTTGAAATGGTCAGAGTGGTCTTCTCTCTGTCATTGTTGCTTCTCTGCCTTTGTGAACTCCATAGGTCTCTGTTCCTCTTCCTCTGAGCACTAGTGGCCCCAGCTTGGCAGTTTGTTGCTTTTTAATAGTTATAAACTGGTTGATTGTGGAAAAGAGTGACTCTGAGTACCATCTATTCTGCCATCTTGATAAGATGTCCCTATTCAAAACCTTATGGAAGAAGGAAGTAGGTAATATATATCACATAGCCCTGGCTTTAGAAAACAACAACATAGAACAGCTTAACATAGATAAAGACAGAGAGAAAGGAGGAAGGAAGGAAGAAAGAAAAGAATGTTGGAAAAGAAAGTAAGGAATGTAAGAAGGAAGGAAGGAAGGAAGAAAGAGAAAGAGAGAAAGGGCAAGCTCTCCATGAATTAAAGTATTACTGTATTTAGCAAATTTCTGTTCAGGGCAAGAACTGCTACAAATCTATAGTCTCCTCTGTACTTGCAGGGGAATTACAAGGTGATTAGTGGCAGTCAGTCCTAATTGATTCCAATGATGAAAGATAACTGTAACTTCATGAAAACAAGTCAACCAATCTGTTTTTCTACTCATACTAGCCACCTCTTCCTCACCCATACCCATCTGGCCATACCTTCCCTGAAATAATCCTTTTTTGGTCTCTCTAGTAATTACTATCTCTACAATGGCTGTGAAGAAAAGTGAATCTTTTAAGATAACATCTGTCTAAGTATGTTTTTGAGGATGGTAGTGATAGGTAGGAATGAAGGGAGGAGGGTAGGAAGTACAGGGGAAAAGGCATAAAGGTGGATGCACTTATAATTTGGTAATTACCAGCATCTATTCTGGGAATTCTGAATTCTCAAAACAAAACAAATAAAAAATTAAGCTGATAAACCAACCAACCTACTTACCTACAGACAAACAAAAATCTTCAAAGACCCTTCAATTGATTATAATTATTTCACAATGGAATTGTGGGTTTATTTTTTTTAATTGTGATTAATATGGCTTTTGGTTTGAAAGTCTTCCAAAATCAATTAGTCTTCTTTCCTTATTAATATAAAGAATGTACTGAGTATATAATCACAATTCTCTTCATGCTTTGGTGTTATCTTTCTGAGCTTTCCCATCGTATAGATCTACTGGAGCAGAATTAGTACTGGCTCCTAAATATTTGCTGGAAGCTGTCTTTGGAATGCTTCCCTACCCTGCCTTTATTTTCTCATTTATCTCCTTTTTTTCCCCTAAAATTAAGTCAATAGAAAAAATTCTGTACGAGAGCACTGATTTTTATTGTATTATAATAAAATCTCATGCCAATCATTTGCTGGCCAGTATTCAGTTTCTCATATGTGTTTGAAATATTCTGATTTCTAGTTTGTGGTCCATATCTCTAATGTTCTTTCATGAACAGTACCTGTGAACCAGTTAAAAGATTTTTAGAGACTCTATACACACAGAGATAATATCTGTGTATTGTTCTTTAATAAATGCAAAAAAATATGGTAATTAAAAAATTAAAAATTTTTATGTGAAAAATTCAATATAGTCACAAAACATCTAAAAAGTCAGAAAGCAGCACAGTAGAGCATTTATGTTGTTTCTAGGCCAATGGTCCAAGTGCACAGTTGCAGCTGTCATTCAAGTTTCCTCCAGCAAAGAGGAATAGCGTGAGGGCTGAAATCAAAGCTGTGTTACATCAGATGTTGTAAGACAACATGGCATCCTGGAATGCAGTTCCTGCTTCTATTAAACTTATGGGTATTTCACTTATTCACATTATTTTCTACTATTTAGATTTCTGGACTATTAAAAACAGTTCTAGAAAAAATGAACTAAGAATTTCAGGAATATGTTTGGGGAAAAATAGGCTTAACAAACTCTTGCACTCCTAGCAGAGACTTGGTAGTGGGAGGGACGGTGCCATAGACTTGTAGTCTGAAAAGTGATAAGAATGAGAATTAAACTGCAGGCATGCATGTGAGTTTGGAAAGGTTGGCTGTTATGTATGCAAAAGGGGGTGAAGGGTCCTAACTGAAGTGTCTTTCCTCCCTACTCTACTTTTGTTAGGATCTCACGACAGGAAACAGATTTAGGGGTTTCTTGGTCATTCAGTAAGAAGATTGCAGGGTTAAAGGTGATGTTGGGGAGGGGAGTTCTCATTGGTTCTTGTGAAAAAATTTGAATACTACTACTTTTAAAGAGAAAAATTGTAAAAAAAAAAAATCCCTAGAAAACAAGGAAGAAAATGTTAGGATTTTGCCCCCTGCAAATCCCTAACCCTAATCACAATTTGAAAGGACTTTTGTACCGAAAGTGAAGTTTGTAAAGATCTTGAAGGTTTTGCAAAGGTCTAGAAACTCACTTGGATAAAAGGCTTAGAAGACCTCCTAGGTGATAAGCATATGGTTTCCAAGTCCAGTACTGTGGTTTTTCCAGCCTGCTAGTGTCCTTGAAGGCTCAAAATGCTGATAGCTGCCAGTTATAGCTCTTTTGCCTCAGAATATAAACCCTGTCTAATGAGCTACTCAGAAGTGAATTTGAGGCAGAGCTTCTCAAGGGAGCAATGAGTTTCCTCTGTGAGTAGCTGTTGAAGAGGGCTGCACTGGTTACTGCCCCTCTGCGTCCCAGGGAGTATAGTCAGCGCTTTCTAGTGTTTCTTTAGTTTCCTCCTGTTCTTTTTCTCTCTAAAGTCTCTTTTAAGTAGCAGAAATATGTGAATTTGAGTTATACTCTCAAACTTTCATAATTCAGTCTTAGTAAGGAGGTTTCTCTAAACAGCAGATGAGCCCAATGAAATGTAATTTTAATTGAAATTTTTTTCCTTGAAGTATACATAACTCTCAGTATTTTAGAGCAAAGAGAATTATGATAGGGAAAGAGAGCCAAACATTCGTGTCAGTTTCTTACCTTACTGAATATTTTACTACAGCTATCATAGAACTGAGACCTTTGTTTTTTATTTCCCTTTCCTTTTTCCTATACTACCTGGAAGAGATATGAAGAGATGGTTGAAACAGAACACGTGGAAGTTAGAGTGGTTGATAATCAATACATAAACTAGTCTAATAGTTAAATATTGAGTGCAGTTGGGCTGGCAAAGTTAGCATTTATGTTCTTAGGTTGAGGTCAACTGCTTGATATTTTATCAATTTTATGTTTTGTTTTTTGTTTTTTCTCACTTTCAGAAATCAGCAAGGCTAATTCTGAAATGTTCACCAACAACTGTAAGTTAAGGACTTTAATTATAAATTTAATACATTCACATGTATTTTCCCATCATTTTTCTAAAACGAATCCTTGAAGCACATCATGTAGAAATCTATAGTACTCTTTCAAAATTAAGTGATATACCAGATATCAGAGTTTCTCTTTGAAAAACACTGGTCTATAAATTTTAATATTTGTAAGGATTTGTACAAAAAGGTGAAATGAGAATTAATTCCAAAGAATAAAATCATGAGTGAAGAGATCCATATCTAAATAAGTTAAAATAAGAAAGATTGAAGAAAATAAAACAATTTAGAATAAGAATAAAATACAAACTAAGCTATATCAAATACATTTATTATAAGATAAAAACAGTTCTGCATCTTTTAAATAAATTCTTGTTAGAATGTCATGTTGCCCACAAGATACACCCATGCATTCATTTCCAGTGGATATTTATGGAGTATCTATTGTGCACATGGTACCTTACAGACAGTACTACATATTCTATGCAAGGTGCAGACATTAATGAAAGAAGGTCTCCACCTTCAAGAATTTTGCAATCCGGGCCGGCCCGGTGGCGCACTGGAGAGTGCGCCGCCTGGGAGTGCGGTGGCGCTCCCGCCGAGGGTTTGGATCCCATGTGGAGACCAGTTCCCGCTCACTGGTTGAGCGCGGTGCGGGCGCGACACTGAGGGTTGCGATCCCGTTACCGGTCAGTAAAAAAGACAAAAAGGAAAAGAAAAAAAAAAGAATTTTACAATCTACTTGGGAGACAAGAATTGTAACAAATGTATACAATAAAAGTCAGTGGTTGAAAGATGTTTGAGACTTGGAAAGAAGATAAGTAAGAGTTACCCAAACCAAGGTGGAATGGGGAACTATCATATGAGTAAGTTGAAGAAAAGAAACAACACAGATTAGGAGATGTTGGACAATCACTGAAGGGTTTCAAGTAACGTTTTAAGATAATATTTATTACAAAGCATAATTAAAGAGACCCAGTCTGTGTAAATAAATCCTTTTTCCAGGTTGTGGGAAACCACTGTCCAACAGTATCATAGCTAGTAACAGAATTGTGAATGGAAAAGATGCCCTGACTGGAGAATGGCCATGGCAGGCCAGCATGCAGTGGAAAGGCCAACCCTACTGCGGAGGCTCTCTGATCAGCAGATGGTGACTTATCTATAGCTCACTGCTTTGCTAAGTAAGTTTGAAAGTTTGAATAAATGCAGAATGCTGACTGCAGGCCTATTTGGGATAGCCTGTAGGCATTAACCTAAAAGTGTGAAAGTTCACCAAGGCCATACAAAATTTACAATAACCTGCATAATCAAAGGACAGGAAAAGCATTTAAATTTGGGAAAGGAGGTGAAAGTAAATGAAAGTAATTAACATTTTCCAAATAGCTACCTTGGCCTGACATTAAGTGCTTTACTTACATAATTCCATTTAATCATCATAATAATTATGTATGGAAGGTATAATTAACCTATTTAAAGATGAGAAAACTAAGGTTCAGGAAATGTGATATAACTTGGCCAAGACCATACAGCTCTTAAATAAAAGAAATTGAATGTGAACTCAGTTATGTCTGACTCCAGTTACTAGGTGCTTATTTGTCTTGACATCCAGGGGGTTACATCAGAAAATACACATAGAAAATTTAGTTATATCGATTGCAGACATCTCTAAACAACAAGAAATTTTACTGAAGACGTCTCTTTTTCAAAGTACATTCATAGGATTTGTATTCCTGAAGCCATTATCAAAAACTACTCCATGGATCATGGACTGCCTGGGGGACTTGTTTAAAGTATAGATTATTAAGTATCACACTAGGCCTTTTAAATATCAATCTCTGGAGGCAGAACCTGAGTTGATTCTAAGGGAATGAAGTTTAAGAAGCACTTCTGCTGAGCGTGTGGAGTTACTGAAGGTCTTAGAATGGGAGATGGATTGAAGAGTGTCACGGTTACATGAAGGTCTCAAAATCTTAAAAAACTAACATCTGACATTTTGAGGGAAGGGTGAGAATAGTTAAATAGGATGTTAGGTCCTAAACTGAGAAAGAAGTTCAGTGGCAAACTGGAGAAACTGGTCAGAAAATCTAAATTAGAAGCCAAGATGCATAGACTAGTTAAACATGATAGGGTGACCGAGCGAGAACAAGCTGCAATTTTTAATGTATACAGGTGCCCAGAGCTTGCCATGGGCTCTGGGAACCCGGGGTGTATGACAACAAGTCTCATTCTGGACCCTGGCTACTTATGGGACTGAAGATACTTATATAATTTTTGCCCAAATCAAGTGCTTAGAAACCAGATGGAACTGAATTAGCAGGAGAAAACACCAGTGACCCTGCTTGAGAGGATCTTCAGAAAGCTGACAGGTCTAATAGTCCTTAGCATATGTGACTGCAACATTTATAACATCTCCACATCAAAGACATTTTTAAAGATAAGAATTTAAGTTCTCATAGTGTTGTTTGGGAACCTATGCCTTAAAGTTGTGAGATAATGACCACTAAGAATGCTGTTGTGACTCAGAAATGGAGTATATTTTAATTACATTGTGTCCTCTAGTAAAAATAATTCAGAAGATTGGACTGCCAACTTTGGAACTGAAGTAAATAAACCATATATGACATGAAAAGTTCAAAACACTATTTTTCATGAAAACTATAACTTGCCTGAGGTTCATGATGATATTGTCCTTGTACAGCTTACTGAAGAAGTCTCTTTTACAAAGTCTGTTAATAGGATTTGTCTTCCTAAAGTTGAAATGAAGCTCTCAGAAAATGACAGTGTTGTAGTTACAGGATAGGGAACACTTACTATGAGTGGTAAGTTTCTCTGTGAAACATAATACCTTCTTGAAAATAATTATTTAAACAATTAACCAATCAATCAATCAATCAGCCCCTCATGCAACTAATCAATAAGTAAATATACTGAAAAGAAAACCAAATGGCAGGGCAAAAGACATGGCACCACACTGTCTTCAATTTGTACAGTATCTCTGTGAAGGAGAATTGGAAAAATTGGAATTATGCGTGAAGCAGTCAACTGTAACAAACATCTAGAAAAGATTAATCTAGCCTGAGACTGGCCTGGCTGAGGGTGACCAAAGAATATGCTTTATGCTATAGACATTTTTTGTTCCAACAGACAAGGATAAAATCCCCATAATATGCAGCATTTATTGCCCTTAGGTCCCCTTTCTTGAAGTGATACTTCAAGAAGTCTTTCTGGGGCCGGCCCGTGGCTCACTCGGGAGAGTGTGGTGCTGATAACACCAAGGCCATGGGTTCAGATCCCGTATAGGGATGGCCGGTTAGTTCACTGGGTGAGCTTGGAGCTGACAACACCAAGTCAAGGGTTAAGATCCTCTTAATGGTCATCTTTAAAAAAAAAAAAAAAAAAAAAAAAAAAAAAAAACCTTTTTTGAAATTTTTTAAAAAAAAAAAAAAAAAAAAAAAAAAAAAAGAAGCCTTTCTGAAGATTATTGACAACAAAAATTGCAATGCTCCCAATGTATTGTCTGCTTGGTGACCAATACAATGCTATGTGCTGGATTTATGTCAGGAGAAGCTGATGCCTGTCAGTTACATTATTGAAATTTTCTTCCAAAGGGCTAATTAAATGCAAGATTTTATCATCATCAAATATTTTTTATTGTATTAATGACTTACACATAGTAGCTTCTTATTTCAATCCACTTAAAATTTATTAATCCCATTTGTGAACCAGACTCCAACTTTAGTGCTAGGCATGTAGTGGTGAACATAGTCCCTGCCCTCATGGAGTTTTCAGCCTAGGAATCCAAATAAAAAGTAATACTTAGAAATTTGTAAGATAAATTTGGTCCTATTTCCTGCACAACCTGCAGACTTAGAAGCCTGCCTCCACCTTATCCTGAGATACAGCAGAGGCTGAGTATGCACTCGTATCACTCAATCCTTGGAGGCTTCATCATGGAGACTTAAATTCAGACCAATGTCCACAGTAGCTAAGTCACCTTTTCCATTTTCAAGGCTGGACTCACTATAAAGTCAAATTCTGATCTGCCCATTACAACATTTGGCAGCTGTAGGCGATATATTCTGGTTTGTGGCTGCCCTGAGTTTTGGGAAAAAAATCAACCCAGGATCCAGAGTTCTAAGCCCAAAGATGGTGGGTTGGTTTTAGTGCCCAGGGGGTACTGATAACTCCAGAGGAGAGGTAAAAGAAAATTCTTCAAGACAAGAAACATTTTTTTTCCTTCTTTTTTTTCCAGAATGATTCTGGTGGGCCACTAGCTTACCCTGACTCCAGAAATATCTGGCATGTTGTTGGAATAAACTGGGGTGATGGATGTAGTAAAAAGAATAAGCCAGGTGTCTATACACGAGTGACTTCTTACCGTAATTGGATTACATCCAAGTCTGGACTCTGAAAGAAGAGTGAGTATAGAATGGAACATAAACACACTGATGGGTATTCAAGATCTTTTTCTTTTGGTTGTTGGTAAACCAATTATTTTCTTATATACAAAAATATAAATGTCTTTTCAATATTTTATTTTATCTGAAACACTCTTCATTCATTTACCTATTTAACTAATATAGGAGATAGGAAGAAAAGAAAACAAAGAAGGGAAAAATATTATTTTTATTAATATCCTAGTTCTAGTTTATCTTACCATTATATTCAAAATTGACCTGAATTTGTTTTTCAGAATTGAAAGAAAATAAAATACACATTTTGTTAGTATGAGAGCATATATGCTGGATCTACCGAATAAATTATTTTTCCTTCTATCAATAATAATTGCATTTTTTAAAACTGGAGTATGTGAGACAAATAATATACATTCATTTTTTATTTATATGTGAAATAATTTATGTACCTCAGAAAGTCGTACGATATTGGAGTGGAGAAGTGATATCAGAGGTTCAACTAGACCAAGTCTCTCAATTTATACATCAAAAAACTGAAGGCCAGAGAAGAGAAATTATTTGCTTAAAATCATTCTTCATCATTTATGATAAGTTGATGAAGAGCTCACACGAATTTACCCCCACAGAGCTTAGATCCATAATTAGTCAGGAATTTAAAAATGATTTTTGTTGCAAATATTTTTGTAACATTTTCTTTATCCATTTTGTCCTTTGTTTGCTTTCTCTTGCAGAAAAAATAATGTGAAGTGCTCAAGAGCAGGAGCCCTATTTCAGTAGCTCTCCTTATAGTGAATTGCAATCTGTATGGAGGGCTGACTTTGTAATCTCTACAAGTGATTTACCTTTTGTAATTTCCGGAAATAAAAAAAAAAACAGCCCAAAATTTTAAAGGCTGCTAAAATAAATTGAAAAAATTCTCCTTCCTTCAGTTGTTTGAAGCATGACTCAAATGACAATCACAATGGCATCAAGCCAATCCATAACCAGGTGCGACAAGATGGTGTCTTTCTCTCCTACTGCTTCCTCAGGCAGTTCACACATTTTTATTGAGTACCTAGTGTGTTATGGGAACTGTCAGGTATAGACACAGTATCTCCCTTCAAGGATGCTACATTTAGTGGATAAAGATAGGCAGTAAACACATAAATGAGATAATTTTGTACTGTGATAAATGTTTAAAGGAAATAAAAAGTAGTATGATAGAAAGTAGTAGGGAAGATAAGGAGTACTTTGTACTGGGCAGTGTGAATAACCGCTCTGAGGGGTACCATTTGAGCTGTACCTAAACAATTAAAAGGCAAAAAAACAGAAAACATCTAAGAGAAGAGAAATCCAAAGAGAACAAGTGTAAGGTCCAGAGAGAGAAATAAATGAGGTGGACGTGTGGGGCTGATGGAAGGCCATTGCGACGGAAGCCTGGTGGAGAGAGAAGTGGGCGATGGAAGAGAATGCGGAAGAGGTAGCTTGGGGCCAAGTCAAGGAGGGCTTTGCATGCCATAGTGAAGACCTTGGATTTTAATTCTAACTATAGTGGGAAGCCCTGGAGTTTTCTAAGCAGAGAGAGTGAGATGATCTGATAATGTACACTTTGAAAAGATTACTTTAGCTTTGATGAAGAGAATGTGCTGGAGCAAGGGATGAAGAGTACACAATGAGAAGCAAGGAGACAGGTTAGAGAGCTACTGCAGTTGTCCTAGTAAGAAATGAACACATATTCACCCATTTCCTTGGGTCAGGAACATACCTCGGTGGGATAACAGAAGCGATCCTTTTACAAGTCAACTCAGATTGGAAAAAAAAGTATAATATTACTAAGAGGTATAAGAGGTATTTGAATATTTGAAAGGACTCATAAGATTCCACAGAAGATACTCACATAAAGCTTTTATTTGAAAATAAAGTATTCGGTGCAGCAAGAGAAAGTGCAGACAACCATGATGGGGGGGGGGGGTCAGCGGGGGATACACAGCCTTGGGCTCTCCTGAAGTTAAGATTCATCACACCGGTTTTGATGGTCCAGTCTGGAGACAGAATATGTACGTGTGTGAATAAAGACTACGGGGAGCTGGAACCTGTGTATCATGAGCCCTGGGACATGCCAACATTTAGAGTTTGGAAAAATTATTTTTTAAAAAGTGGTTCTTTTTACCTGGAAGCCAAGTGAAGAAAGTGTTTCAATAAAAAGTGATCAACAGTCCTAAATACTATTAATAAGTTAAGAGGAGGATTGAGAATTGAACGTTTGGAGGTGGCAACATGAAATCATTAGTGTCCTTGACAAACATGGTTTACAGGAGTGTCTGGGTCAATGACCTATTTGGAGTCAGTTTGAGAGAAAATGGAAGGAAAAGAAGTGAGGACAACACTTTGAACTAGTTTTTCAAAGAAATATAGCAAGAAGGAGATGTAGGATCAGAAAATAACTTTGCTTTTATCTGGGAGATACTGTAGAAGTTACTGTGTGTATGGAAGTGATCCAGCATACAGAATAAAAATGATATAAAGAGGTATGCATGACAGTTACAGAAACAAAGTCCTTGAGAAGGTGAGTGCAGGCAGTTTAGCTCCAGAGTCCACTTACCTGTACTACCTTTTGAGAAGCAAGTAGATTAGTAGATTTTTATGGTAAGTGCCAGTAGAAACTCTCATCTGGTTCCTTCTGTTTTCTCGATGGAATAATGAGCGAGATTATAAGGTGAGTAGAAGGAGGAGGAAAAGAAAGTGTTGGGGTTAAGCACAAGAGAGAAGAAGTCAGTGAGTTATTAGGGAAATAAGAGGGAGTTTGGATTAGGGAAACAGAGAAGGATTTTCAGAGAGCATTAAGGATCTAGTTGAGGTTTGTGATTATGATTTTAAAGACTAGTCAGAGTGATGTGGGTTTTTCTTCAGCTGGTGTTCATGCACCAAAAAGTTGGAAGCCTGGGTTTAACCATATTAGTGGTTTCACCAAGCTAGATGGTGAATGGAGAAAGGGGCAAAGGCAGTGGGTGTAGATGTCATGACTGACCGTAGTATTTAAGCTCAGTAAGGAGAACATGAAGATATCTGTGGGGTATACAAAAAAATTCTGGTCAATGGAATACAGCTTCAAGTGGGCTTTGGGCCATTAGGCCTATATCTGAGACTAAATTTAAAAAATAAACTTTAAAACAATTTTCTATATTTTGTATCAGTTTATCTGCTCTTTTCTGGTTCACTTTTCAGTGAAACCATTCCTTCAATGCATTAATATGAAAATCTGCATCACATAACAAAACACTGACATATAAATTTAAAAATCCAGTTCTCATCTGCTGATGTTTCTATTGCAAACACAATCCTTTAACAAGGAGATCATTATTAATAGTCCTTTATTAAAGCCAAGGTTAATTAGAGGCTGCACAAGAAGTGGGGGGAGAGGTGAATTTTAATATTTAAAGTGCAGCAGTTGTGTGCTGAAGCTGGCATACAAGCTTCATGTGGGTAGCTTGAAATTGGTCAGGGTGTATTTATACTATGGAAATTGGCAAATGCTACACATTAGCTCCCACCCAGTGATGCCAAGACCTGGCTGTTAAACACTTGCCAGGACACCACTGAATGTAACTATCTCTCATTTACGCTTTTAAACGAAATCTTAAGTACGACTGGATCACAATTCATGTTCCGTAGCTTTACAAACTAGCTTTTGGCCACTGTTCCAGATGTGTAATTAAATGCCCTAAGTACTGCCTCCTAGTGTCTGTGGTGAATAAAGTTTGTTACTGGTTTTCATTTTTCATAATTCCAATACAAGAGGAAGTTTCAAAAGAATTTGTTTTTGAAGCATTTCATAGTGATGTGTCAAGGACAATTCAGATTTGAAGTTTAAAAGGATTAAAGGATTTCTGGAAAAAATCAATGGCATATTGTTTATAATATGTTAATGATAATATGTTGTTCTACATGGTTATTAGCTTAATTATAAAAATAAAATAATTCTATCATTCTTCCGTTATTGCCTTTAAAAATTACTTATCTTCATTTAAAATTTGTCAGTTAGGCAATCATAGTTGAGTAAATAAAAGTTTGTTTTTATGATATATAGGAATACATATTATACAAGAATTCTGTTAAATAATAATCTCAGGTTTTATAAGCATAGGTATATGCTGTTTAAGTCAGATTTTTTTTGTTTACCAAAGATAAGATTCAAGGAAACAGAAATCATTAGCCAGGGTAATGACGGACTGTCCCTACATTATCCTTCCCAGACATTTGATGAGAAAGCAAGGATAAGAGGATTCAACACAAGCTACGATCAGAGCAGGAAACTTAAAGGCCAGAGAGGCATTCTAAATTAACCTGACTTCCTTTAAAAAAAACTGCAATGTGTCACCTGAATCATCGGCCCTGCTACATATCCCTAACTACAGTACAACGGCGCTGTTCAGAGGACAAGCATCTCACCAATCAGGGAAAATTAGTCTGGGAACACCTCTCTCTCCTGCTTAAAATTCTACTCCATCCCTCACCCCCTATCTCAACAGCCTTGGAGAATAAAATCTAAAATCTTTATTATGACTTGCAAGTCCTTAAAAGCTTGGCTCACTTTTCCTACTCCTTATTCAAGACATAGCTCAGGTGTCACCTCCCACCAGGAAGCCTTTCCCAACATTCCCAGGCTAGTGTTCCAGACCGCCTAGGCATACACCTGTCACTGCACTTCCCACAGATGTAAAAATTGTCTGTTTATGCATCTCAATTTCCTACTAGGCCATGAACGTCTCAAGGGCTCGTTTTCATCTCTGTGTTCTCGGACTTGTGGCTGGCTCAGTGGAGGTGTTCATTGTGTCCAACTGAATAAAAATGAAATACGCCATCAAGTCCTGGCTGCTACATGTGTTTCTGTTTTACCTCCATCATTCCCTTGCATGAAACCCATTTTCCAACCAAAACTATTACTTAAAATTTCTGAAACGTGCTATTCTGGGCCTTTGTAAATGGTATACTCTTGTTTAGGATGCCCTTCTCTGACTTTTTTTTTTTTCCTGATAAACCCCTACTGTGCTTTAAAAAATAGCTCACACTTTTGTGAGACTTTTTATCCATTATAATCTCATGGATTTTGTACCTATTGTCTTCAAGCCAATATCTCATCCTGGGAAGTTCTACAAAGCCAACAAATGCAGTTTATTTTCAGCTTGTATTAATTTGGCCCCAACACTCCAAGAACCTACATTGTATTGCCAATTCTACTTTTTTTTTCTCTACTCAGATCCATATAGAAGATAAGCTTTTATTTAACAGGTATATATAATTTTTAAAAATTGCATAAGAAATGTATGAACACATTATCCTTATGAAGAAAATGAACCTACTATAGATCAGGCTAAAATCTCTCTAATCATCATTTCCAATTTTGGTCTCTTTCCTTTTTTCTGTGTGGAAATCCTTGTTTTGTGAATCTTTCTAGATCTTTTCATATATTTATTCATCCTTTCATAAACAGATATATGAATTTAAATACATTTACTAGCATCCATTAAAACTTTGCAGTATTATTTACTGTTTATTTGAAGTTTTAATGGTATAATATTGAATTATTATTCTGCACATCATATTTTACTCAGTAATTTTCTTGAAGTCTTTTTATATAGCTCTACAACTGTCAGTCAGGTTTTAGAGCAAGAAAGGTATGTTGAGTAGAAAGAAATTTGAAGTAGAAAATCATGTACTTTTGTTGGGGCAGAGAATCAAGATGGCAGAATAGACGGTCCCCAGCATCACTCTCCCACAATTGACCAATTTACAACTATTAAAAAAGAAACAACTGCCAAGCTGGTGCCACTAGAGATCAGGGGAAGAGAAGAGACCTACAGAGTTCATGAAGGCAGGAGAAGCTGCAATGAGAGGAAGAAAGGACTGCTCCAACTGTTTCGAGCCCCAGCTGTTTCAAGGCTGGCCCTGGTGAGCACATGAAACAAAAGCTGGCAAAAGCCACAGCTGTGCCCTTTGTGTGAAGTTGCTTGGAGACTGCAGGGGAGAGGAGGGCCTTGGTGGAGCCAGGCCAGCAGGACCACTGACAGCATTCCAGTGGACCCACATAGTAATGAGGTGCCACGGACAACTGAAGAAAGGAGCCACTCAAAGCCAGTGAGTCATTGCAAGGGAGTGGTGAATGATCAGTCCCATGGGAAGTGTTTGGAGTGGGGGGGCTGGGGGAGATGGACCCACTGGGGGAACACTGGGGCACAGCATGGACAGCTGATCTGTCCTCCAATCAGCACAGGACCACTTAGTGGAGACTGGTCAGGAATGTACAACTATAAGGGGTGCAGTTGGCTGAAAAGATGCAGGCCCAGACCAGAGTCTCCACACAGCCCAGGTGTACCAGACCTAACAAGACCCAGAAGTGCTACAAGGCCAGTAATTAAAACCTGAGCTGCACAAAAAGCCTTCCCCAGAGAATCAGCAGCAAAGCAGCAGTTTAGCTAAACGACAGGGCTCAAGTGTTAGTCCCCACAGGAAGGTCCCTCATTTTAGAAGTAAGTAAAGGACAACAAATTAGTTACAGTACAGAGATTAAGTGGTGGGAACAGCTAATAATCCAACACAGAAGTGAAAGGAAAACACAAAATACCCACAGATCAGAGACAAAGTTCTGATGTTAACCAGTAAAGGTCTAACACCAGCAAAGAACACCTATAAAACCTAAAAGAGCTGGAAGCCCCAGGCTCTTGAGCTGGGGTTGGGGGTGTTGAGAACCTCAGCCATGCCTTCCTGATGTCTGCATCCAGCCCAGCAACTACTGAGCTGCAACCAGAAACACCCCAGGATCCTGAACTGGGGAGGGGTGCACCAAGGGCCCCAGCTATGCCCCCTGACTTTCACATCCAGCCCAGCAACAGCTGAGCCATGGCTGTAAACCCCCCTGGCTCCCAAGCCAGAGTGGGGAGAACCCACAGGACTCAACCATGCCCACCCACCTCCACCTCCATTTCCCCACCCACCTCCTACCTGCCCCTCCCACTGCTCTGCAACATCTTTGAATGTAAAATAATAATAATAATAATAAACAAACAAACAAATAAAAAGAAAGAACAAAAAAAGATACATAATACAAAAATCATAACTTCAAATAAGATACAAAGTTAATATTTAAATAAAATGAAGAAAGAGATAACAAATTGTATATTTTACAGACTTTATAGAAATAATACAAAATTGAGAAAATTAAAATTTTTGTTAATTGCCTGCCCATTTCTATAATACTTTATAGAAATGTATGTTGACTGTATGTTCTTTGATTGTCTCTTAATATGTCAACAATTTTTAAGTATGACTTTCTGTATAGTGAAGAGAAAAACAGTTCAAGCTTTGCTCTGGTGTGATCTATGGGAATTTGTTTTATTTATCAACAGCAATAAGTTAACACTGAAAGAGAGTGACTATGAATCTCATAAATAAAACCGACTAAAAGAAACACTGTAATATATTACTATTAAGTAAACTCCAGACTATTTAAATTTCACCAGCTTTTTTCTCTAATGTCCTTTTTTCATTCCATGATCAAATCAGGATACCATATCACATTTAGCACTACTTCAATCTTATTGAGAAAAGTTACAGTCAAAGAGTCAGAAGTTTATACTCATGACCATCATGCCATTCACAAGCCTTTTGCATTTATCCATGCTTAGCTATTATAAAATACAGGGTCCAGCTCACATGTCACTAATTCAGCAAAGCTTTCCCTCTGTTCACCAAGGACAGTTCGTCACCTTCTTATTTGTGTTTTCACTGTGGAGTGCTTGTGCTGTTAGCCTGCCACTCAACACGCTGCCAGACCATTTTACTCATGTTGCAATTATTTTGACACTGAGATCCTTGAAGGAGCAAAATACCTTTTATTATTATTATTTTGGTCTTTGAATTCCAAAATTCCAAGTGTCTAGCACAGTGGAGGGTAAAATTATAGATATTTAATAAAATGCTGAATTGAAAAAAAATTTGGAAGAAGTGGGGGCACAGGCTCTGAGATAAGCCTCAAGAATGGCTCACAGAATGCTAGAGAACTGATGCCTGGGGAGCTCTTGAAACTGGCATTATCAGAATAGCTAAGATTCAGGGATCACAAAGCCACTGGCAGTGATGATATTACCACTAAAGTGTCTTGACACCACAGGCTGGTCTGGTGTCTGCTCACTCTAAAATTGTTTCTCAGCCCCAGGAAGTTGGAGAATGAACAGTGGCTGCTGTTGCTACAGAAAACATTACATTACCATGACATTTTACTATCAAACCTAAAGTCAAAGGCTTGGACCTCTGACTTGCTTATCTTTTCCAAGTTTCATCTAGCTGGCAGATTCTAATTTGCATCTAGAACTGTAACTGCAAGGTAGTCTGGGAGTTGTAGTTTTTAGTTTCCCAATCTCTGCTATATAGAAAGGTACCTTAGAATGGAGGATGAGTGAGTCAACCCACCATATCTACTATAACCTCATTCCTTTTAACATCTGCATAATATTCCACATATTGATATACCATAGTTTATTTAACCATTCCTCTACTGATTAATAATTTGTTTTTTTTTTGCTATTGATAATTTTGTAATAAACATCATCATATATTACTGTTTGAGTAATGTACCAGGATAGATACCTAGAAGTGAAACTTTTGATAAGTACATATATTTAAAATTAAGTGAATGCGGCCAAGCAAACCTCTAAAATGCTTTCTCAATTTTAACTCCTGCCATCAGTGGATGAGAGCCCATTTCCCCAAACTCTTTCCAAATCCTGAAATATTTTTTATTTTTAATTTTAGTGGTGCCATACTATTGTTTTAATTTGTATTTCTATAATTATTAGTGAATTAAGTGAATTAAGATTAAGCACCTTTTTATGTGTTAATTGGCCATCTGTATTTCTTCTTTGAAGACCCTATTAAACCCCTAAAAATACAATATTGAGTTTTCAAAATATTTTATTCACTTTTAGGAGGTCTTCATATACTTTGGATGTAAATCATGTATTTGAAACATATAACTTATTTACTGATCATCTACTGGATACTAAGTGCTGTAATGAGCATATGAAAAACAGAGAACTATAAGATACAGTTCTTGCCTTCAAGTTCAAATAGCTTGCACTTGGGGTGGACCCTCCATAGGACACATTTAAATACAAATCAATATAACATCAAATGATTAAATCCAAAAAGAATACTGGTGACAGTAAATGATTAGAGCCCAGAAAAAAAGAGATCAAAGAGGATAATGCTTTACAGGGAAGGCTTGGTGAAAGAAGTGGCAAATAGGTTGGACCATGATGTAAATAAACATTGAATGGGTAGAAATGTCAATCTTGGGAGTATTAGACAGCATGGATAAAATCATGGAGGTAGGAAAGTACTTGCCGTTCAAGAAAGGGGACTGTAAGAAATGGCTCAAGTTAAGTCAAGCTTTAGGTAGCATCACTATTAAGACAACACAGTGTCCTGGACATTGTGCCAAGCTCTTGATATATGAATACATGGTCTCAGTTGATTCAACAGCCTTTCAAGTATGGTCCTGTTATCCCCCATTTTTACCTGTGAGAAAGCTGAAGCACAAAGAGATTTATTTCCAACAGCTGTTACCTGTGGACCTGGCATTGGAGCAAAGGTCATGCCCTTCCTGTTACACCATACTCCTATGGAAATAAATAGTAGCATGAGGAGAGATGTATAAAGAGAGATGGTATTCTGAAGGGCAATAGAATAGCAACCAACGAAGTTTGTATTTTATCCTGAAAGTAGGTGAGAGTTTTAAAGTGAATATGTGTTTTTGGAGGATGAATCACACTTATGAGGATTATCATTCAGGTCTCTGCTCAAAGCCACCTCCTCAAACAGACCTTTTCTGACCACCCTAAAGATGGCCACCCCTACCCTGCAAACCACTTTCTACCCATTTCTAACCTTGCTTTATTTTCTATTTATAACGTGAATAAATATTTCACATTAAATTATACATTTACTATTCTGTTAGTGTTTGTCTGTATTTCCCATTAGAGTGTAATGTCCATGAAAGCAGGCACTTTATTATACTCATTGTTTGATTTCCATTTCTGAGAGCAATGTGTAGCCCAAGAACTGTAAGGTAAATATTTATTAAATCAATGAACAGAGTGAGCGTGTGGTTAAAGATACAAAAAGTGGTGCACAAATCTAGCTATTTGTATTTACATGCCTAAATGGACTCTAAATTTTTTGTTTTCATGAGAATTTGATGTGTCATCCCCAAACTTAATTCATATTCCCTTAGAATTTGTTGTCACCCAAAAACTTAATCCATATTCAACTTTTGAATAGTTAAATAGTTTTGTTTTCTATGGAGAATTACCAGAATGAACTTTCTTACTCCAAAACCTCTCTTCATCTGTAAATCCATTGCTACAAAGAATGTACAGAGTTCCAGTGAGAATTTTTAGTTTAAACATGTTTCAAATGAGTAATGCTGTAGCCAAATTGTTGTATCAAAAAATGACAACTTATATTTAAGTCATTTGTCAGAGACTGCTCTGGTGGATGCAGTTGGTTTCACTGGGGAGGAGCACTATGCCTTGAAAGGGTGGATGGAACCTGAGTCAGAACACTGATTCACCAATCTGTGGTGGTATTTCTTGGGTGGACCTCTCAGATGACCAATCCTAGTAATTCCTATTGTTTTTTCTAAGTATGCCATTCCAAGAGATATTTTATTTCTTCCTTTAAACCACAGACCCACAGCTGTCATCACACTTGTTAAACAAGTTTCCTTTTAATTGCTTTCCACTATTGCACCCAGCCCTTAAAATCCCAACTATCATTGTGGTTTGTACATTTACGTGAGAACCACTGATCAGGACAAAAGGAGTTCAGAAGTTTCCTTTATTTTTGTTAACAACAACAGCCATTATATCAGCACATTATGTATAGGTAAGTAGAGATTTGCTTGTCTAAAATTCTACATAAATAAAATGAACACTGTCCCCAGTATGACTCCCAACCAAGGGTTGCAGTAAAACAATTGAGTTTAGGGGGAAATTTGTAGTTTTTTCACAGAATTTTGGATTTCCTGCATGGACACAACCCTGTCACAAACATGTACTTGTTTCTGTAATCTGTAGTTTTATGTAATGACTTGGGGAGTTCTTCCGAAGTGGCATGCAACTTAACATCCTGTAAATGAAAAATAATGTGAATATATGACCATTGTAAAGTAGACAGAGGGCATCAGAGAGAACAGTTTTTTCCTCATAAATCAAATGCTAAATTATTGCTGGTAGTGATGGTGGTTATGACTTGTTTGTATTTGTTTAACATCTCCAGTTTTCTACAGTGCCTTCATGAATATTATCTTAAATCTCACAGTACTGCTGCTTCATAGGTGTTCTCTGTAAAACCGTATATTTTCATTTATTAAATGTTCACAAACTAGAATAGTATAATTATATATAGACATGTGCTATCTAATTTTAAAGTATTTAACTAGGTAATTACATATATATTTTCTGTAAAACCGTATATTTTCATTTATTAAATGTTCACAAACTAGAATAGTATAATTATGTATAGACATGTGCTATCTAATTTTAAAGTATTTAACTAGGTAATTATCATATGAAGTGAACAGTAATCATTAATGGCAAAATTTTAAGAACATTCTTTCAGCTTGCAAGAAGTTTGCATCAAAATGTATGAAATATAGCATAATTAACTGAATCTAATTATAAAATATTTCATGTTCAGATAACTGTGAAATGTAAATGCATACCTTACAAAATATTTTTTTCTAAAATATATATCTTGAGTCAGTAATTGAGCTCTTTAAGACATGTTTATGCACAAACTATATATATGTATGGGTATGTATTCACAATCTCAGTATTCATGTAAAAATGTAATTGGAGAGGGCACACTCACTGTGATAGAATATACTAAGAAAATTTTTTTGAGCTAAAGAAAATAATTTATTGTATAATTTCTTTTTTATTAAAGATGTTATTTTTTCATAGCCCTAATGTTTTCTTATTAGCCGTATCTCTGATCTATCAATAGAAGAAACAGTGATTGCACACATTTAAAAGTGGAAAGAAACTGCATGATTGTTTTATTTTGTTCTGTTCTGTTTTGTTTTGCCTGTGAGATAGTCATCACCTTTATGCTGGGTAGATGATTTTGTTTTGTTTTGTTTGGTTTAATCGGATACCTCCTCCTTTCCTTCATCATTTTGACATTTGTGTGAAGTCTTAACCTGAAAGGATTCCAAGGATTAAGCCATTGTTTCTAAGAACTCCTAGTTACCAATGAAAGTTTCAAGCCCTAATTCAGTGGTTAGATTCTGAGAGTGAGGCATTAATCCAATTACCCAGCAGAGCTTGAAGGGATTTAGAAATACGGTTGATTCTGCAAGTGCATTTGAGAACTAGACCCTAGAAAACTTCATGGGTGTCTAAGTGATGAATAATTAAGAGGAAGAAAAAGAACACCAGAAGTGGAAGCAAAGACTTCAAAACCATATTTTATTAATTTCAAATTTTTTCTTACAGTTAGTCCTGTAGAATGGAATGGGAAAAATCTCAGAAGAAAGCTATGTTTTAGATCTTTGCCAAGGTATCATTGAGAAAATCTGCCCAATTCTATAGAAAGACCTGTTCTGAATTAAAGCTTTAAAAATAAAACAAGTTAAAACAAGAAATGTACAAATGTGCCCCCAATTAAGAGATGATTAGAAAAAAATAATCATCAAGAGTTCATGGGAGACAGAAAAGTAAAGAAAGGGTGTGGAAGAAAGATTATAGAACCAAGCAGTGAGCAAGGTACTTTTCTGGTGGAGCCGAATGCTTATAAGGTAAGGTAAGTGCCGACCTGTCACTGAAAGATAAACAATGTTTTGAATTTGGCAGTTAAAAACAAATGCTGTTAATTTAAAGGCTTTTGAGAAATATCAAGAAATGAGAATGTGAAATTCAGGAAGGGTATAAAAAGTTGAGAAATTAGTCATCATTAGAATGGAAATAGACGTTTGTCTTGGAAAGAGAAATATTAACTTTGTACGGGGGGGGGGTGGAGATTATTTTAAGAAATTGGCTCATACAATTGTGGAGTTGACAAATCTGAAACCCATAGGATGAGCTGGCAGGCTAGAAACTCAGGCAGGATTTCTACGTTACTGTCTTGAGGCAGAATTCCTTTTTCTCCTGGAAACCTCAGGTTTTGCTCTTAAGGCCTTCAACTGATTGAATGAGACCCACCCCCATTATGGAAGATAATCTCCTTTACTTAAAGTCAACTAATTATAAATGTTAATCACATGAAATACCTTTATAACAACATCTGGACTAGTGTTTGACAAAAAGGCTGGGCACTATAGCCTAGCCAGAGTTGACACATAAAATTAACCATCACATTGTCCAGTTTCATTTTTGGCCAATCCATGATTCACAGTTTGCTGCAACAAAACTGAATTGCTAGTCATTCTTTGAGTGCTGCATATTGTTTCCCCTTCTTGCACTGTCTTCCTGTGCCTTTTTTTTCTGGGAAATTTCCACAAATCCTTAATGCAACTTAGGCTGAGGCTCTCAATACATATTTGTTGCCCAAATGAAACAGTGAGATACCTAACTTATTGTAGATTTATCATGGCATGCTTTTCTACAAGAGATATCTTTGAACCACAGCAGTAAACAATCTGTGTCCAAGATAGATGGACACTGCTCTAACCCGTATAACACTTCATATTTGTGTGTGTGTGTTGTATATAACAAGGACATACCAAATAATATAGAACTATGATGATACTTTAAAAAATTATGATGGGCTTAGGCATTAGGAATTTCTAAGGCATTTCCCTTCCGTTCCCTTCCTGACAAGATTTTCACTTGCTGGTACAAACTCTCTTGAGGGAACTAGATGACAAGTCCAGATAACTTGGCACCAACTGTTGTATTCCTGAAAAATAATTTCATAACAGATCCAGAGAGGTTCAATCATAAGCTTTAAGGGAAGCTCATGGTTTTGTTTTCTTTCTTCCCTCCCTCCCTCCCTCCCTGCTTCCTTCCTTCCTTCCTTCCTTCCTTCCTTCCTTCCTTCCTTCCTTCCTTCCTTTTCTGCTACTACTGTGCCTAAATTTGGAGCTTCCAGGGGTGAGTAAGAGGAAAGAAATACAGATTTGAAATGATTGTGATTTTTCTGATATCTCCCTCATCTTCATAACCTGTACTTGCAGACCAGTCGCAGCTCCCCGTGCATCTTTGCCACTATGGATGATTGCCCTCATTGTGTTTGGAGTGCTGGCAATCCTGGGAATCACAATTGGTCTACTGGTTCATTTTCTGGCAGTAGGTTGGTTAAGAACATAATTTTATTTTGTTATAATCTTTATTCTCATTTTTATAAAACATAAACAATTGCAAACAATGAATTATCTCCCTTTAAAGTAGCACGAGTGACCCCAGATCCTAGAAATAAACATTATTAACATTTGCCAAACATTGCATTGCAGAAATTTTTGAACAGACACAGGTAAAAGAATGGATATCCACACAGAGACATCAGTGAATAGATAGATAACTGATAGATAGGCAGAAAAAAGTAATCCTACCAAGACTGTACATGTGTTATTTTAAAATTAAATATTATACTTATTATATGTGAGGAAGAGAAACCAATGAATATTGAATTTCAACTAATTATTTCTTCATAGCAAATACGTTAATATAGAAAAATCTCTTAATATAGATTTTTAAAAGACTTTAAAAACATCAGGAAAGTAGAAGTCATCTTTTAAAAAACTGTGTTTTAACTTTAGACATTGTATCATTTATACCCTAGTATGAAAGACAAGAAAATCAGCATACTTATATTTCTCATTTTCCCCCCATACTTCCCAGTAGTTTGGTAGCAATATTATTCTTATTACATTGTCAGTGTTTATAACACCTTATTCTGGTTTGTAATCAAAATTATTACAGTTTAGTTTTCAATATGTATTTAGCAGAAGCATATGCTTATCGTCAATCCTTTTTTCATGGTTTTGCTGTGCTTGAATGCTGTGGGTTTGGGGTTTTTTTTCCTCTAAAGCTGATATGCTCATAGTTTAAATAATCAAATAGTCACTCAGAGTTTTGTACGAAGAATGCTGCCCTTCATCCACTACCCCTATTTCCCACTTCTCAGAGGCCTCCCTTGTGCATGGACAGAACCCTGGCAGCCAGCTTTCTGTAGTCAAGTTGGAAAGTGGCACAGAAGTTTTGAGTATGGTGTACCTGACCTCAACTGTATTTCAGTCTCCCTGTTCTAAAAACCTAAGAAGCTGGGGAAGACACTAGGATTTAGCTGTTTCAACCAATATTCCTGGTTTTACTCCTAATTCCACCCCTACTTCCAGGAGTGCTTGTTACCATTTAGGATTCTTTGGTTTAAAATGGCGCTCATTCTTAATTTCCTCACCACTGCATTAGGGATCCAGTTTCTTGGGTCTGTTAGGCCCATTAACACTCCCTCACCTGCCTCCAGCTTCCATAATGCTGCTGTTGTATCCTCTCCTGTTATCATTGTCTTTGTGGGTTAACTTTTTTTAAACCCCCAAACAGACACTTTTCCTGACATTTTAAGAGATTTGGGAGATAACACATTTAGATGTATATATTAAACTCATCATCTTTAACTGAATGTTCTTGATTCTTGAGTTATTTATTATGATTGGTCTTGAGGTTGGCTATATATCTTCTTGAAGTCATTCTTTCAAGGTCTGAAGCTGTTGGAATTCCTCAGATTTTACATGCAGAAAAATGCCTAAGCAAAAACAGTTATTTGTTTGCATTATCTTTTTCTCAGAACTTTGTAAACTTTCTCCACTGTCTTTTGTCCATTTACTATTGTTAAAGAAAAGATCCCGATCATTTTCCAGTTGTAAATGTAAATATAAATTATTTTTCTTCCTGCCTAAATAATTATAAGATTTTTTATTCTCTGGATTCATCACGCCCAGTCTATCTTAGTATTGTGCTTATTCTTCAGTTTTTCTTAGAATACAGTGGGTCCTTTTAAGATACAAATTTCTACTCATTCATTCTTTTAAAAAAATTTTTTATTAATATTAATATTATTTTTTACATTCTAGGATGCTGTTGTGGAGCAGTTGGGAGGGAGGGAGAGAGGGGAAGGGGAAGGAAATTGGATGGAAGAAGGAGGAAGGAGGAGGGATGGGATTGAGGCCTGTGGCACCCCCCACATTCCCACCGGGAAGACTGGGTTGTGGGGGGCTTCCAGTGGTGGCTTGGTCATTGCTGAGCTGGGTGGAGGTGTGACAAAAGCCCTTGTCTGCCACCATCCCAACTCAGGAACCGGGGGCCCTTCTTGCTGCGGCTTGGTGGTCGTCACTGGGCTGGTTGCACGTGTCAGGGGAGTGTTGTTCTTTTTTCTTTTTTTTCCAATTAAGCATTTGTTGGATCTCCTTTGTCTCTCATGTTGTTCATTCCCTTGATAATTTCAGTTCTCCTTTTCCATTTCATTTTGTTTTTCTTTACTCAAGTTTGTTCTTCATGTCACAAGATTTTTAATCTATATATGTTATTTCCAATGTGGCTTTCATCTTTGATAGTTTTATTTTCCTCTGCTACTTTACTGAATTCTGCCACTTTTCTTTTTTACTGTACTATTGTATATTATTGAGCTTTTTCATTGACTATATCTTTGAGACTATGGGAACTAGTTGTTAAAATTCTATCCCTGTTCTCTTAATTTCCTTTTCTGATTTTTGTTTATATTCTTTCTTTTTGTGTGTGTGGCTTTTATCCTCCAAGATCTTTTGTAATTATTATTTACTCTTCTTTATTTGGACCATGTGTTTTCTAAAGAATAGTGAATTTTACCTTCACTTTTTAACAATTAAGAAGCTGGGGTGGCACTGAGAAAAGCTCCCTAATTTGAAGACTTTCTAAATTATGATGTAGTGATTCTTGACTTCTCTCTCTCCTTTACCCCAGCTTAATTCTGTCAGGTTGCTTCAGCTGGGAAATTAAATCACATATATTAAAAATGACATATTAGTGTTGTTTCACTTTTATTTTTAATTCTGTCTGTCATTCTGTAGTGTCAAAATAAATCTTTGCATAAATATTCTTGTCTTTTTCTGGGGCCTGAAGTCTCATTACTCTAATCATTGAGAACTTTAAAATATGAATTTAGCTCAGTTTGTGAGATATACTTCTGATCTGTATTATTTCTCACTTTAGTGCATATTTCACAATTTGAGACATGTTTGCTTCATAGTTTGTGGTTTGGAGTTGTAGCTTTTTTTTTTTTTTTTCCCTTAGAATTGAATCCACTATTTTTGTCTTTTGTTCTTTTTCTGGGTATAGAGGTAGGAGAATGTAGAAGAAGTACTTTTACTCTGTCAACTTTAAATAGAAGTTCTTTCATAACTCACGCTTAAACCCTGATGTTGTACCCAGAGCACTTAGTACAAAAAAAAAAGTAAGAAAAAGAAAAAGGGTGCGTGTGTGTGTTTCAGGTTTTCTTTTCAGAAACAAGTTGTAAGTAATCAAGTCATGAAAAACTTCTAAAATGATTTCCTTTTTTTCTGCCTCTTTATTCATCTTTCTCAATTCATATTGACTTCTGAACTACTTGTAGAGATGGGAATGTTAATCAATCATATGGTACAAGAATGCCTTATAAACATTCTATCCCTAGGGGTTACTTTTATCTCTTTAGGTATCAGCTGAGCACAATGGTTGTATTCAAGTGACTTCAGCATAGTTAGTGAGCAATCTCAGTGTCCCATTAGGACTGCTACATATAATTAAATGAAGAAAAGGATACTCAACAGTTGATTTCCTTGTTCTAGGATATGTTTTCTTATTCTGAAATGTCTTAGACTTTAAATATTCAGTTTATCCACTAGCTCTGGGGAAAGTATTCAGTTGTAATAAAACCAATACCTATCTTGCCAATTTATTATTTTACATGAAGAAATATTCATGGCTATCTGACATTGCAGTAGGTAGAAATAATTAGGAATCCAAATAAAGAGCTGAATGATACTTTGTGAACATTAAATTATGAGAAAGAAGTTGAATAGTTTCAAGATCTATTTTTACATGCTTACGGTAAAATCTAGTAAACTACCATTTAAATGCTTGGTCTCTACAGTAAGACATCCGTGTCCCTCAGAAAAGCTAACGTCAATTAACGAATTTTATTTGTAAATCATTTAGAATCAACCCGTTTTCAGCATTTTGCCTAAAACTTCCTTATTTTTCTATCATCTTTCTCACTCTAAAATATTTTCACATTGATTTTTGAAATTGATATCATATTTTAATTATGGTATCTCCTTTCTCTGCATTCATATAGAAATTTCAGGTGAAAAATCAACTATATCATCTAATTATATTCTTATTAATACCTCACGTGATGGTTTCATCCATGTTGAGCTTATCTCTTCCACAAGATGATCCTCAAAAGCAGTGATGATATTGCAAAGTAATATTTATATTTACTTAATGCTATTATACTCTAGGCACTCTTTTACAGTATCTAGCATATTCCTAGATGCATAATATCTATCACACACATTGGAGAAAAGATCTATCATATATCAAGTAGCTTAATGTCTATAAAAATTAAGGAAGGAAATATAATGGATTAGCTATGGGCTTCAGAGTCAGACAGATTGAATTTTGATTGTTGGTTCTTCTTAGCAGCTATATAATTTTGGATAAGTTAGTTAATCTCTCTAAGACTACATTTCTCCTGAAAAATTAGTATACTTCCTAAGGTCTTTCTAAAGCATCTTCATGTAGTAGATGCTTAAATGGTGACCATTTTTATTCATAACCTTACAACTGATTACTCTAGACAGAAATCTGTCTCAACCAAGATGTTATGCTTCTTTCTGACCTTTGTCTGATATGTTTGTTTGTATATATACAAACACACATAGACACACAGCACACACACACACACACACACACACACACACACACACACATAATGGGCCATTGTTGATCCTATAAACACTCTCTATAATTCCCAGGTTATTTAATCAACTGTAACAGAAGGAGTCAAAAGAACTCATCAGTATCTAATGTGAGCATAATACATACTAGTTGGAATTATTACATAATCTATATTTGTATTTAAAATCCAGTTAACTTAACTATTTCTTGCATTATTTCTTTATCTCACAGAAAACAGGACCTATTACTACAAAGGTAGCTTTAAAGTGCTGGATATTCCCTATAATAAAAATTATGAAAGGGAGACATCACTAGAAAATAACTATCTTAGCAAAATTCTTGAGACTAAGGTAAGTTAGTATTTTCCTATATTAGTTTCATTGTTAATTCTCTGAAATATAAACATATTATTGGAATTTGATGTTTGACTCTATGCTCTCTTTTAACAGATGGATGATGCATTTCAAAGTTCTAACATTTACAGACAATATATCAATTCTCAAGTCATCACACTGGTGTAAGTAACTAATGGCTAAAAAAGAGATCAACCCATCATTTATACCATTATATTTCAAATTCCTCTGAGGAAAAAGTCTACTGATATGTTAGTCATTGGCCAATATGCAACTAATATCCAGCATTATTATAAGTGTCAAACTAATTGTTCAGGACAAAACCAAAGCAAAGACAGGGGCTATATGGCTGTTTTCATTAGATCTATTGAGAATGCATTAATCCTCAAATTAGAGGTGACCCATCCTTCTGATTTCCTCAGTGTTCATGTCTAGAAAACATTAGATGATCCCTTAGACCAATGTTTGATGCAATAACATTCTTATTTAGCAGTAGCATTAACATAGACCTTGTTTTCTTCTGTCTTTTTACTTGCAAGTCAGCTGAACACCCTGTGGAACTGCCTCTAGAGTTATTATTAGATATAGGGTAGAAGAGAGCATATCTATACCAGGCTTTAATACCAAAGAAAACCTTCTAGTCATCATAACAGGAGATAAAATAGCTATGCTATGCGTTCCCTGCATGTGGGTTTGGAGTAGCATGGAATAGCAGAGGGAGTCAGCCATAGGGCAGGAATTAGACAACCTGTGCCCAGCCTTTGCTACTTAGCAGCCCTAGAGTCTTGGGTGAGCCACTGTATCACTTTGAGTTGATGATCCTCTATCTCATGAAATAATAACAACACCTGCCCTGCCTCACTCATAAAACTGTATTCAGGATCAAAAAGATAATTCATGTGAAAATATTTGCAAATAAACACTTTTAAATGCAGACAATTATTGCTTTTACCTCCATCAAAGCCACCAGATTATGTCTGTCCTTCTTCCCCTACTCCTAGGACTCATGGGACTACTGGAATTGCAGAATGGATTAGTTCCCAAGTAACATTAAGCTTGGAGGTCAATTTTAGTGCTAGATAGAAATAGGAGACTAAAGTTAAAGGATAGTCCCAGAGGTGACTGCAACTACCAGAAGGCTTTCTGTGCTTTGACTTCCCATTCATGTTACTTCAAGTATTTATAGGTAGCATGGGCCAAGAGGAAATGAAGAAGAGGCCACAGGACAGAGGTTTTTACTTAGACATACAATAATCAACCTTACATGAGATGAGTGCTTCCTGGGAATTATTATTATTATTTATTTATTTTTTTTCCTTTTTGTCTTTTTTCGTGACCGGCAACGGATCGCAACCCTCAGTGTCACGCCCGTACCGGACCGGGACCGGCAACGGGATCGCAACCCTCGGTGTCGCGCCCGCACCTCGCTCAGCCAGTGAGCGGCCAGTCTATACGTGGGATCTGAACCCTCGGTGGGAGCGCCACCGCGCTTCCCAAGTGGTGCACTGTAGCAGTGCGCCACCAGGCCGGCCCCCTGGGAATTATTATTGATTAATATGCCAAAATGTTGAGCTAACCCATTAAGGAGACCCAAAGCATAATAATGCCCCTTCAGACACTAGCCTCAGGGCTCCTTGACAATTCCTGCATATCTATTGGTCACCCTTTTCCCAGTTCTAAACAAATCTCATAAACACCACGGTCAGATCAATCTTCCTCAAACAGTTTTACTCCACAACTTCTTATCGCTCATGCCCTTTGGCTAGCATTAAAGCCCTCCTTCATCTGAACCCAGTTTCCTAGACAGTGGTCACTGGATGACTAGGCATAGGGGGACAGAGTGCATAGTGTAAAGAGCCCAGGTTATGGAGTCAACTGCACTAAATCTAATCCTAGTTTAGTAGCTGCATACTCTTGAACACATTACATAACCTCCCAGAGCCTCAGTTTTTCCTTTTCTATAAAATGAAGATAAGGATACCTATGCTGCAGGGTTGTTGTGAAGACTAAATGTGATAACAAATGTGATAACAAAGTACATAGAATATATACCATGAAGTACATGGAACATAGCAGATGCCCAGTAAATTATAATTAGTACTATTGCCATCCAGTTATTCTGGGGAACTATTTCTCCTCATCTCTGCTTGATGTGATTTTCTGCTTGATGATGGAGTATCAATGAAAATACTTTAAGGTCTGGTATGTATGTCACCATGTCCATGAAAATTTCTCTGATTCTTTAAGTAAAAAATGACATCATTATCCGTACCATTAGGTAAGCTAAATATCTTATTGCTTCTGCTTCACTTATTATAGTCCCCCCTAAAAGTCTGGAAATTCTTTGAGGGTAGAAACTATGTATTAGTCACTCTTACATCACCCAATAGCACCTAGTCCAGTTGCTTGTCTCTAGCAGTTGCTCAGTAAATGACTGAAGAATGCATGAATAAATGATCCCAGTTCTTAAGTGATACCTTTGCCCTGTGCCAGGCTTTCCTTATCTGCTCAGATTTGTAAAACTGCTTGTCCTGTAAACTGAATAATGTAGCTGCATGCATACTGTCCCAAGTAAATGTAGGTAGATGGATGATACTGTGCTTAACCTGAAGTGAAGGTACTGCACAAACCCATAAAAGAGCAGAAGAAACCAAGATATGAAAGACCAGGGAATGAGGAAGGAAATGCTATTTTTAGCAACATATGAAACCTTTATGTTGTTTCCAGTCCTGATAACAACAGTGTGACAGCACATATATGGCTGGTATTCAAGACTCCCAGATCAGTGAAGGCAAACATAAGAGGAAGAATTGAAAGCATCCTACGTCAGATGCTGAGAAACAACTCAGGATCCTTGACGACAGATCCTAATTCTCTGAGACTCACGGGTAAGATTGCATTAGATGGGAGCAATGTTATTTTCATTGTTTTATCCCTAACACATATCACAAAAACCGGGCACAAAGCTAATCTTCAATATTTTTTTTAAATGAACGAGTCATTGTTTTACATTAGAGCAATTATTGAGTTCTTTGTTATTAAAACACATTCAGATCACAATAACGTCACACCTTATATCTGGCTTTGGAAGAGGGGGGAGCTGCTTCTCATTCCAAAGCAGATATTAATACTTTAAACAGTCCTCGTAAGGAATGGTATGACTTGCTATTCTTTTTATGATTTCCTATAACTTTCAAAAGCAGCACTGGATATGCTAACTTTTTAAAAGTTAGTTTTGTTTACTGACAGGAATCAGGATCACTTGTAAGGACTTTCTCTTCTTCCAAGGAAAAATACTGGCAATTTTCTATGTTAGATGATGTAGAATACAATTCCAATTAAATAAGAGAGAAGTCTCTCACATGGAACTATGAACATGGTACTTTCGTACCATACATTCACATATGAGAGTACTTCAAAAGTTCATGGAAAAATAGAATTAAAAGATATGCTAATACTCTCATGAACTTTTTGAAGCACCCTAGTATAGTAAGATAACAATTTCAATAAAGTAATGTTTTCTTGTTTCTATTGACAATTATCCTGAGATTCAAAATTATTTCTGGACTCTCCTGCTCTGCTGAACCTATCATTTTATTCCATTAGCCCAGAGTTAGTGGTGCTAGGTATTAAATTTACTATGGACTTTTTTCTTTTTCAGAAATCAGTAAGGCTGATGCTGAAAAGATTATCAACAACCGTAAGTTCAGCTATTTTTTAATTAAATGTGTGAGATGATCTAAAACATAACGTCAAGATTTGTTACTCTTGGCCAGTCACAGTTCTAAGTGCATTACATACCATAATTTATTTAATCCTTGTAGCAATTTTAGAAATAGATATGATTATGATCCCATTTAGAGACATGGAAACTAAAGCACAAAGAAATTAAATAATTGCCCAAATTCATCCAGCTTATAAGTGGTGGGGCCAGAATTAAACTCAGGGAGTCTGGTTGCAGAGCCTGTGGACTTTACTGTGCCTTCATCTGCCTCCCACAGCTTACACATTCTCCAAGTGCTGAAATGTCTTGAAGATACTATGCAGGGTATGGAGGCGATCCAAGGGCTGCTAGTGATTCCTGTACAGATCACATTCTGTTCCCATCAGTGCAAGAGATGGCCAGATATAATCATACAAGAACCACTCAGTTCACTCTCTGCTTTGTAGTCAATTAAACGTTATCATTCTATCCTCAATGAAACAAAACTCACCCTTTCTGGCAGGCTGTGGGAGACGAGCAAGGATGTCAGCTACCTATGATAGAATCAAGGGAGGTTCCATTGCTCAGGAAGGAGAATGGCCATGGCAAGCAAGTCTCAAAATGAACGGCCGACACTACTGTGGAGCATCATTGATCAGTGAAAGATACCTGGTGACTGCAGCTCACTGCTTTCAAAAGTGAGTTTATAACATTGCCCAAGAGTAGGAAGACAAAAGGCCCTAGGGCAGTTACAGTTGCATCTGTTATCCCTGTTTAATTATTAGGACCACTTCCTTTCATTCCCCAAAGTGCAAAAGTGTCCTGGTTTGGAAAACAAATTATATGGTAAGCCTATTTAAGACTTTTCTAATTTAACGGTAAAAATGGGAAGTCATTCATTCATTTTTTTTTTTTTTTTTTGGCGGCTGTCTGGTCCTGGGATTTACATCCTTGACATTGGTGTTATATTATAACACCCTTGACATTGGTGTTATATTATAACACCATGCTCTAACGAACTGATCTAACCAGGCAACCCTCATTCTTGACACTACATTTTTTTCTCGGATGATTCTTATCTGTCATCACTGTATACTCCAGACATCCTAAACTACTTGTGCTTGCAAAAATACATCATCCTGTTTTATACCTCGAACCCTTTCTGCACATGTCTGCCTCCCTCTCCTCATCTTCTAGGCAAATATGATAGCCCTATAGTCTCATCCAAAATGATTCCCTACAAAATCTTTCATTCCCTTAAGCTTACAAATTTAAGTTCTCCTATTTTGTGGCCCCACTAATTATACACAAAACTATTTAAACAGTTATTATAACTGTTTGTGTTTACATACTTCTTTCATTAGATTTAAGCTTTTTGAAAGTATGGGCTATTTATTTTTATTTCTGTATCTCCATTGCCTTACATAGTATATGATATGAGGACTCGAACAAGATTTTTTAAAATTAATTCAAAAATCAGATTGTATCATTATTAGTGAACTATAGAGCAAGGAAATATTAATGTCATGAAAAGAGTGCAGTAGGGGCCAGCCCGGTGGCGCACTGGATAGTGCGCCGCTTGGGAAGCGCGGCAGCGCTCCCGCCTGAGGGTTCGGATCCCACATACAGACCGTTTCCGCTCACTGGCTGAGCGAGGCGCGGGAGCAACGCCGAGGGTTGCGATCCCGTTGCCGGTCCCCGGTCCGGTGCGGGGGCAACACTGAGGGTTGCGATCCGTTGCTGGACACGGAAAAAGACAAAAAGACAAAAAAAAAAAAAGAAAAGAGTGCAGTAGATGCAGAATGTATTTCTATTATTTTGAAGTAAATACAAAAAATACATTATTTTTGCTTTTTTAGGACAAAAAATCCAAGAAACTATACTGTCAGTTTTGGCACTAAAGTAACTCCTCCCTATATGCAACATAATATTCAACAAATTACTATTCATGAAGACTACATCCAGGGTGAACACCACGATGATATTGCAGTTATATTGCTCACTGAAAAAGTTTTATTTAATAATGACGTACATCGAGTTTGTCTTCCTGAAGCCACACACATTTTTCCATCTGGTGAAGGAGTTGTTGTTACAGGATGGGGAGCACTTTCATATGATGGTAAGTCCCGGAAAGCTTAACATGCTGTATAAGCTACAAATGCAATAAGAAAAATTAGTGATCTAGGTACAGAGTGAAAGGCATCATTTACTTCCAGATGCCCAGTACTCTCAGGCAAACTGATCTCTCAAGAAATGCTGCATATGAAGTTATCACTTTGCAAGTTACTGTGGTTCGAAACATTCAAAGGGAACAGTTTGGTTGTAGAACCTCCCTAACCGGAGAACCTAACTGAGGAAGTTCTGGTCCAAAGATGTAAGAAGAGAGCTAAAGACATAGAAATACAACATTAGAAAGATATTACAAATTATACTTTGTATGTTTCTTTTTTTTAACTCCTTGAATGAGGGAACTGAGTGGGCTTTTTCATCCTAAGAATAGGCAACAGTTAAATATAGGTCTTATGCACAGAGGACAAAGCAAGGTTTCCATCCTGCTTTGTTTCAGAGCAGTTTTTTTTTTTGCTGATAATGATTACTTCCTTTAGGTGAATACCCAGTGTCACTTCAGAAAGCACCTGTGAAGATTATTGATACAAACACTTGTAATGCTAAAGAAGCATATAATGGTATGGTAGAAGACACAATGCTATGTGCTGGGTACATGGAAGGAAATATTGATGCCTGCCAGGTAATTCTGGACATTATTCATGTTCACTACATGGTATATAAATAATTGCTATTATTGTATAAAAATCATCAAAATGGAGCCCATTCTATATCCTTCAATTAATTTGCACATTAACAATCATGTTAAAGTCCTTCTTAGCTTTAGCACTAAGGTAATTCTTCCTTACATGCAACATGTGTTTATAAGTGTTTAACGCACTTATGTTGGACTTATTATGAGTAAAACACTGTCCTAAGTCCTTTACAAATTTTAATTCATTTGATCCTCATCACAAACATATGATGTAGGTACTACCATTATTCTCGTTTTATAGATGAGAAAATTGAGGCAGAGGAAAGTTACGTAACTTGTACAAGGTCGCACACTTAGTAAGTGGTAGAACTGCCTACCCAGACCCTGGCTAAGTGGTAGAACTGGCATACAAACCCAGGCTGTGTAGCATGACAGCCTATACTCTTAACCATATTTCAACAAAGGACCAGTCTCAGAAAATTCTCAATTACTTTTAGCTCATTCCCAAGTCTGTCTCACTGTCTTACTTCCCTTGTGGCTAAGGTTCTGGCTCTTGTTCTCAAACACGAAGGTTTGAATTCCAAGCATATTCATATCATGCACCTCCCAAAAGTTTTCTCATACAACTAGAGCTTATAACTTATAAGATCATGCTTTCGAGTTTCAGGTAAACCCCAAAGAGTCCCAGGGAATGTATTCCGGTCAGTTACAGTTGAGGTTAAGGGTAATACAGGGATTTACATCATACACCTTCCTATGGTCTCTATGATGCACTAATCACTTACAAACTTCATCTGAGCATGTCATTTAGTGCAAGAAAAGTATCTGAAAGGAAATTCTCATAATGATAAATATTTTCTTTTATTTAGGGTGACTCTGGAGGACCACTAGTCCATCCCAATTCTCGAAATATTTGGTACCTCGTTGGAGTAGTGAGTTGGGGAGTTGAGTGTGGTAAAATCAATAAGCCAGGAGTCTATGTCCGAGTGACTGCCTATCGCAACTGGATCACCTCCAAGACTGGTATTTAAGAGGAAAGCAACCTGTAACAACTATCGTAGGTCGTTTTTGACTGTTACTTCTAAGCCTTGCTTAACATGCATTTTAAATTAGTGTGTACAAGAGCTGCTTTGAAAAAATTGTCTTCTTGATATAACATTTATGAACTTTAATTTTAAGCAGACTCAACAAGACAAAACAAGAAATCTCATTTTTAGTCCAGAAAGACCTAAATAAAGAAAGTGCTCCTATCAAAAACAAACTATTATAATACAAGAGCACTTCAAACAGTCCATGGAAAGATTTGTACTATCTTTTAATTCTATTTTTCTAGACTTTTTGAAGTGTCCTAGTACTACTTGTTTTCTATTTCACTCACCCACATCATGGCTGTCTCACCACAGCATAAAGCTATTGGTTTTCATTCAGACTATTTGGAATTTTGAAAACATGTCCTTGTTCATGGCATGAGCAGACAGCACTGTGAGAGATTGGAACCAACACTGTAAGCGCAGGGTTGGAACATGCTATATCTGCCTCCAGGTCATAGCTTTTGTGGAAGGGATCTGGTCATAAACTGAACCTGGTCAAAATGTAGGCATTGAGTTATAATCTCTTATTTGTACTGGGGTCTTGACCAGTTTTTGCAATCATTGTGAAAGAATTTCACCATCAGCAAAACTATGCAAAACGATACATTTTAAACTTCCAGAGACCAGGTACAGTAATTCTTCAGTGTTGATGCAGTTTTTCATGGAAATTCCTTATTTGTAATGTATTTTGAAAAAGTAGCTATGAATATGAAAATGTGTAAGGTATTTCAATTAAAAGAAATCTAAAACAAGACTATCTTTGTTGAGTGGCGATTTTCTTTCTTTCTTTCTTTCTTTTTTTGTTTGTTTTCTTAAGAGTTCTCAGGTGGCTTTTTCCTCTTTTCTTTTTTCTTCTTTTTCTGTAAAAAGAAGTGTTGTTTCCACGTGGTCCATGGCCTGGGAGAGGGCTCATGGTGGTGATGAAGCTACCTCGAGGCTGAAGGGAAAGGCACAGGCAGAAGCTCCAGGCTGGGGGATGTGGTGGGTGGGCCCCTCAAGGGCCACTGGGCGCAGGAGGCTCCTAGTAATACTTCAAGATGAGGCCGGCATAGCCAGAGTTGGGCCCCTCCAACCTGCAGTCAGGTGGTTGCCCATCTTCTGGCATGAGTGTCAGCTGCTGGTCTGGGAAGTGGTGTTCCAGGAAGCCACGGAGGTGGGTGTCCGTACGTGCCAAGCTCAGGGTGTGCAGATCCATTAGGGCCTGGCTCAGGCTCATCTCCAGGGCCAAGGTGGCTTCCATAGACCCAGGCTGCCTCCCCACTCATCCTGGCACAGCTTCTGGATCACCTGGCAAAGTGCTCTGGTCGTGGCTCTGGTTTTGCATCTTCCACAGCTGCTGGGCACCCTCGGACTTTCTGTGGGCCAGCTCATGGAAGAAATGGCCCATACCTTCCAGGGCTATGTCATTACACTGGAAATAGAGGCTCAGAGAGAGGTAAGTGAGGGAGGCCTGCAGGTGCAGGTTGATCAGGTGGCTGACAGTGGCCGCCATCTCAGTGCAATACTTGTGGTTGATCTGGGAGCTTATGGTTTGTCCACAAAAAGGAGAAGACAACCAAAAGGGGGGAAAGGCATTAGCAGGTCTTGTAAGAAGGATGATGTGAAGACAGAGGATGGTTCTGGAAGCTGCAGAGTGGGCTGGGGAGGAAGTTGGGGGGGTGGAGTTTCAAGGGACAGATTCGCACTCTGTGTCTGCAGGTGGTTGTTTTGTGAAGCAGGAATATTAATTACTGGCCATATTTTTGAATTTTTGATTCCACAGTCTCTGGAAGCGAGCATAGGGTCCTTTTTTTGAACCACGCAGTCTCCACCAGTTAAGGAACTTTAGTCTGTAACATTCACTCTTAAAGAGCAGAAGTTTTTTTCAGCCATAAAAAAGAATGAAATTTTTCCATTTGCAGCAACATGGATGAACATAGAGAAAATTATGTTAAAGGAAATAAGCCAGGTACAGAAGTGTAGAGCTAGGGCTGGGGTCTGAAGCTCACAGACCCCTCCAGCCTGTTCACAAACCCTTCACACACAAGTCTATGAGCTAGGAAAGTAGCAAAAAGTTCCCTGGAGCCTTGGTTGAAGTAGGAATAGTCTTTATTCAGCACACACATGTCTAAGAGCTAGGCAGTACAAAGAGAAACTCAGAAACTCAACTGCTACTGGCAAAGTCCAAAGAAAAACTGAAAACTGAGCAGGTGCCAGCAGAGTAAACATGCTCTATTTTTAGATGCAAGCTCTCTGCTGGCCAGGCTGCTTCACAAACTGAAGAACACATACAAGCAATTAACCAAAAAGATACATGGGTGCACATGTGCACTAACTCCACCCATACACAACTTGTTTACAAGAAATGTCCTATTTTCCCCACAAGAAGGAAAAATACCCCATGTCCTCACTCTTGGTTGGGAGCTAAGAGAGGAAGAAGGAAGGAAAGACCACAGTGGTGCATTGGACTTGGAGAGGGAGAGAACATACCTAGGGTTGCCAGAGGGAGAGGCTGGGGGGAGGGAGGTCAAGGAGAGGTTGGGTGGGGGACACAGGGAATAATTGTAACTTGTAGTATGAGCATGCTGATAGTATTGATCTGATCATTACATCTTGGGCACAGGTGGTGATGGTCAGCTCTGTGCCGCATGAATATGTATGATCAATTGTTGGGAAAATATAAGGGAAATGGTCAGGGCCCTTCGGATGTTCGGAGTCTTGCTGAGCATCTGAGGTGAGTGCACGTGTGCACAGGTGCTCCTTATTATTGTCTAATGTGATTGTGCATGTGCATCTGGGTTTTTTTTTTTTTTTTTTTTGGATTATGGACTTGAGTATAAAGGACTAATGGTGCAGATACATGGAGCTTCTAGAGGACACTCTGGGAAACCATATTAGGTTGACTGTTCCTAGTTCTGAATAAAGCCTATTATTTCTTCACCCACGGCTCCAGGACCTTTTCCTATTACCTAGCTCGGAGACCTGCGTGTGAAGGGTTTGTGACACAGTATGGACAACAGGCTCGAGGGGTCTGTGAGACCTAGCCTTAGCTCTACATAAATAGGAAAAAAAAAGGAGGAAAAGTTTTTATCAGTTTTTACTAAAATTTTGACTTAGAGTCTTCACAAGTCTTCATACAGTATTTAAATTTTATTTAAACTTCAATGATCTAGATAGGATATACAAGAGAAAATGTTTCACTTACTGACTTTTCTTCTATGAGAAAACATGTATTTTACACTATCTACTGAAAACCATTTTACATTTATCAAAGATCTGGAATAAGTATATATCATATATAATCATGTAATGTAGTTGTCCTAAAGTTTCATAAATTTACATTTAAATGGCACTTTTGGTGCTTTGATACCATACAAAATCCCAGTTTCTTAAAATGCCTCACATGTTGGCTGATGGTGAAGGGTAATCCTATGGAACTCATCCATTACTAAGAGGCAATTTAAGGATCTGTTTTTCAGGGAGTGTGTAGGATTACAGGTTAGAAGGAGTGATACTAGTGACCACTAAGTTTCTAATCTGTTAGACAATCATGTTCTACCCGAGGGCAGTCTAAGATGGCAGCAGAACCCCAAAATGGCAGAAAAGTTTCAAGGCCCCTAGAACAGTACATCTTCCAAAAACAAAAACTCTGCCTCCCCTTCTTCCTCACAGCCACATCCCCTTCCCACGTGCGTGAATTTCTCCACCTATAGAAAAATCCCAACTCAGCTTAACCCTCGCTCACTGCCCTCCCCTCCCTCCCTAGCCAATAGGAGCAGTCCAGCTCAGAGTAAAGGGATAGAAAGGGCCCTCCCTAACTGTCCATGCTGCTGCTCCCACTTTCTAGAGAGCAGCTCGCCTGTCCATTTTGCCTACCTAATACATCGTGGTTGAGCCTTTAGCTCCTGGTGTGTTTCTCATTCTGCCTTCGGGCAGGGTTTTTCCTTTCATAATCAACTCTGTGATTTTATGTTTCTAAGCCTTCAGATGCAGCTTCCGTAGTAGTTGAATTATTCCACTTGAACCTATGACAGAACTTCATCTTGGACTTGGAATCTTCTTGCCTCCCATCTGCCTCTGAGAGCAAGATTTTATTAATGCAGAATAATAAACTCCATATTTTGTTAAAAAAATCAATTTGTTACAAATAAATGTTTGTGCAACTCCCTTTTTTCATTCAAAATGAAAAGAGCTTTATGGAACCTAATAGGTAAATTTGTTCAACTTTGAAGTATAATTTAAAGTATTCAGTACCGGCCGGCGCTGGGGACGCAGTGGCGCTCCCGCCGCGGTTCGGATCCTATGTAGGGATGGCCGGTTCGCTCACTGGCTGAGTGCGGTGCGAACAGCACCAAGCCAAGGGTTGCGATCCCCTTACCGGTCACAAAAAGAATTAAAAAAAAAAAAAAAAAAGAATTCAGTACTTTACTGAATTCAGTATTTTACTGAGACTGAGTATTTAGTATTTTACTGAATTAAAGTTTGTTAGTAGTAAACTCAAATGAGAAGTAGCAATGCAGAGGCAGCTATTTAATATGTTTAAAAGTAAGGATTATTTAGTAAATAAAATACAGTACTGACAATTATTATATCTACTTGTGCACATTCAAAACAAATGGACCATGCATATTTTTAAATAATAGTATATACCATAAATAAAAAAGTTGCACCTTAAAATGCACTCTGCTTAATTATTTAACTGGTATGTAATGAAAGAAAAAAAAGAACAATTACTAAGTTAGTTGCTTTATTCATAAAATGAAAACTTTAAATATGTTTCTTGATAATCTTGACATTATCATTATGTTAGGAGTAGTTAAAAAGTTGGCAAAGATAATTTTGATTAAAAACATATTTATCTTAAATATTTCATATAAATTAATTAAAAGTACATAACAAAATGTATGCAGTCAATGCATAATGAAAAGGAGACTTCAATGTAAGTGTTTTGAAAGTTTACAGCAATGTAGATTGTGTATTACACATATTAGATTTCTATATTTCAAAATCCTGAGATCACATCATAAAAGTCTTCTAAGTATCAGGGGGCTGTCAGGTTCACAGAGGCATGTATAAGTTTACCAAAATTCTAATTCTTATAATAAATCTCAAATTTTATCATTAACAGCAAATACTGTCAGTTTATTTTCCTTGTGACAGGTTTACTTTATTCTTTTTCAAAAAAATATCTGCCAAGTACTGAATGTTCTATAACAACAATGGTGAATTCAGCTTGCAAATCATACAAGTGCTAAAGTGATTTACTCGAAACTATCATTTTAATTCAAATATGTACAAAAGTGTGTATGTATACTTCTCATTTTTTCATTCAGAATATTACAAAGACATGGATGTGCTCAATGTCAAGACTTAATACAATTTATAATTTTTAATGTTTCATCCAAGGCATTCTTAGTGAAATTGGATTTTTTTCTTGCAGATTTGTGGTAGTGAAAAATACAGTGATTCAATGACTCCTGGTACAGTTTGGCGCCACTACCTCAATTTGCTAAGGTGCCAGCCATTTTAGCCACTAATGCTTTTGCACCATCAGTTTGATTTCACAGACTTCTTGAAAGGGCATTAGAGACCCTTAGGGGTCTGCAGACCACACTTTGAAAACTGCTGATCTATGCTAATTATTCTAAAGGGAAGTCTACATAACCAATATCCACAAAATAATACCATCAGGCTGTAAATATTCAAGAATTGTTCATTCACATATTCATGGTACTACAGAAGCATGTGGAAAAGGCAACTAACCCAGAATGAGGGATGGGAACAATCAAAAGTTGATCAGATGAAATGCCCCTGAGATGAGCCCTGTGGGGTGAACAAGAAGAAGCAGGAAAAGACTTGTTGAAGGGTGGGGTGCTTGGGAAGGGCATCCAAAGAAGAGAAAACACATTGTCAGACACTGTGACTGACTATACCAATGTGTATTAGTCAGGATAGGGTAGATTTTATTGTAGAAAACACATGCTTAAATTTCCATACTTTAACACATCAAAATTTATTCCTCACTCCCAGGCTATTGCCAGTTGGATGGCTCTCCAAGGCAGCTGGAATCAGCAACCCAGGCTGCTTTCATCTTGTGGCTCTGCCATGTGAACATGTGGTCTCCACAATCTCTGTGACAGAGGAAGAGAAAGCTGCAATAGAACCACTAATAGAACTGAAAATATATCTACTAATGCTCCTAGACAATTTGCTAGAACTCATCAAATGTTCCCTTCTAACTTTAAGGGGCTGAGATATGTGAGAGAGTTCATGGATATTTGGAGAGCCATACTTTTCTCTGGCTTAACCTAGTTTCTTAAAACAGACCCCTGGCACTGATTTCTATTGTTGCAAAGAATAGATAGTTTCCAAAGAGTAAACAGAGAGGGCTCTTGTGACTAATAGGCAGATTCACCTTGCAGCTCCAGATCAAAAAGGAGTGGAGTGGCATCTAGAGGCTCTGATAAGCAAGAGATTCTTTCTGGTATAATAATCAAAAGCTCTGTCTAATATTGGAGAGCTAAATTTTTTTAAAAAAATAAATAGAAGAGGGAAAAGGAAACAAGTATCTTGAGAGGAGAAGCCTTTAGAATACACAGATTTATATGTCATAATGCTAAGAGAAAAACGTTATACAAAACGGCTTTATAATTTGTCTTTTTATATAAAATATGAATAGAAAAAAGATTAGAAGGAAGTACAAGACAATAGATTTCATTTTTTAACAGTTTATTCTAGTAATATTATAAAAGATTTTTATTTTCTAGAGTCTGTCTTATATTTTCCATATTGCAAGTAGTTACTTTATAAACAAAGGCAAAACATTCAGCTTTGTATTTTTAAAAAAGCCAATCTTAGTGATACATTTTCTACAAATCATAAGTCATTAGATATTTATGAGATATTCATGACTTGGTACTTTTCCACCCTAAATTGGAACATGTGGCTTGATGTAAAATCTGACAACATGATTGAAAATTTTGCATTGAACAGTCTTAGAAAATCATATAGTTACACAGCCACCAAAAACTGAAAGGCTGTAATTATGTTTCTTTTTGCTCAGATAGGACATATTTATAAATGATAAATTTATTTATTCTTGTTCTCCACAAATGTGTTAATGAAATTTGTAATAATCCAATTTTTACAAACTAAATTGCATTTTAAATTGCTAGAATAGCTTGGTATTTAAATAAATGCATTATTTTGAATTATTTTTCTATGTAAAGTATATATACACATATATTTGCTTAAAGGATAATAAACCTTTAATTATTACTTCTGACATTCGGGTTTCTATTTTCTTTTGCAAACAGAAGAGCGCGCCTCTGTTTTATCACTTCTCCCAGCAGAGGGCACTTCAACCCATGTAACAGACTTCAGGTATTCCCCATTAATGTCAAACTGACATAGTTAACTTGACAATTCTCATAAGTCAGTAAAATACCGTCCCAACAGGAGGCAGGAGAATCGACAAAATGAAAATTTTCTCTCCCGTCCTTATGTCTGGTGAGCAAAGAATATAAACTGAGATGATTTATGCACATTCTTATCAATGTGTACCAGGTATGAAATGAATGGCAACAGCTCCCAGATGGCAAGCAATTTTTAAGTGGGTGGCATCATATCTAGAAAGGTTTAAAAATGGTTTTGGGGGGAAAAACACTGATTAAATTCCATTTAAAAAATCCATTCTTGAAAAGGGTAGTATCAAGTTCCATAAATGAATAAAAATATGTATATATTAAGTAATGGATTTTGCTTTAAAAACCTTGCGATCTATTGGAGAGAAAGTATAAATACACAGCAAACTCAAATGCAAAATAACTGTAATAAGTGCCAGGTTAGATACCTACATTCCATATCTCCAGTTGCCTACTTGACCATTGCAAATAATTCAGAGTGCCCAAAACTTAACATGTCCACGATATTCTATCACCTGACTTACATATGTGTTCCCATTCCTCTGTTCATTCATTCATTTAAAAGCATTACTGTTGCTGAAAATTTATTGTCACCTTTAATTTTTCCTTCTCTCTTATCTTTCCCCAAGTCTTAAATCCTGATGGTCTCCTGACTAGTCTCTAAAGTCTTTGGTGATTTACTAATACACGAAGCACAACTTTTAAAATTGGACTTTAAAAGCCTTCGTAATCTGAATTGTATCTAAATTCCCAGTCTTACCTGTGGGTTTCTCCTGTAGCCACTCAACAAGCCATTCAAAATTCAAATTTTCTTTAAAGCCCAGCTCAAATTTTACCTTAAAATGACTTGGTAAAGATTATTCTCTCCTTTTCCCATTCCCTGATAGCATATCACTTAGATTTCTGCTACAACATTAATCAGAGTCTGTCTTGTATTAAAAGAATGTGTATGTCTCTTTCCACTATGCCACTTTTATCAAATTCTGAGCCAAACAGCACTCTGAACACAAGGGAAGCTTAATATGCTGAATCAAACAGTACACTGATAGTCCAAGTAGGGTATCTTTATCCTTGCCAACTTGTTCACTTGTGCTATGCACTGCTTACATCTGTTTCCTTATGAGAAACACACTGGAAGAGCACAGGTTTCTATTTTTTAATTTTTAAAAGATTTATATAAATCCTAAGACTTTGTCCAGCAATGGGCTATAGAGAGAATGTTGTCTTTGAACAGTATTTTCTAGGTTAAGATTTGGTTAACGAACAGTAAAACATGGAAGGGAGTGAACCCTTTTTTAATAAGCTTTCGAAAAAAAAAAAAGCACTTTTCAAAAATTGCATTGTTTAAAGACTTTTCCTGGAATTTTTAAAAAAGGATTTTGGATTATCTCTTGTATAAAAGTAAAATTTAAAGCAAGAAAAATAATAAGACTGCATCTCCAAAAGTAGCTTTGTCCACTTGGTTCTGCTATATCTTCCACAACTGAATATTGGCTGTTGACTAGTATGATATTTCTCTGGAGCATCTGATCTGAAGGACTGCTAAGAGTTTTAAAGCTCAGAGGACAGAGATATTTACCAAAATACTACCAAGGGATTATGTAAAATAGTCTGTAAACAATTCAAAAACATCACAAGGTCATAAAAATTTTACTAAGATTTCTTGCAAGCATATTTCCTCATGTTCATTAACACCTCCAGGCCACTTATAACCACTCACCTCCTCTTTTTATACAAAGTGGCTGCAAAAACACAGATATCTGAATCATAGACTGATAAGAAACATTTGAAATCTGTAAATCCAATTTCTCACCCAGGTGATACAATTACCCTTCCTTTGCTTGAGCACTACTAAAAGCAAGGATCTCTTTAGCCCTTGATGCTGTTTATTTCATTTTTGCAAACAAAAATTATTAAAATGTACCAGCATATGTATAGCTATTATTTGTGAATTTTTTAGTGAAATTTCCTACTGTAATTTCCTCTTTTTTTTTTTTCTTTTGTGGCTGACTAATTGACTAAGCTAATAGGCTACCCCTAGCTTCCTGTTTATCAGCAATTCTGATGATATCTCAAAGGTATACCTATTGCCACATTATTTTAAGGAACATATATATATATACATATAAAAATACACATAGTACAACATTAGTGTTTAAGCTGCATATAATTACTGGAATTCGACTAAAAAAATGTTTGCCACATATACATGCAAAATCTTGAGGCCTCTTTCTCAGGTCTCAGGTCTTTGCAGTGTGCTGTGATTGTGTGCAACACTTGTGTGTTGTTTGCATGAAAATCTTCCCTCCATCTGTCAGTCAGACTTATGGGAGCTTTTCTGATGTTTTCTTTCATTGCTACTTTTCAACATCCTATCAGACCTTTTGTCATCGTGGGCTACTCACGGATTTTTTTTCAACTCATGATTCTACCTCAATAAACATGTTCTAATTTCCCAATAAGAGTAAAAGAGACCCCAACTTTATTTTTTTTTTCTTTTTTGGTGGGAATTACCACTGCCTACTGTTTTCCTCTAGCCTTTTTCTTTTTTGCTAGAGTCCCTTTAAGCTTTCCAAGAGTCCCTGTGCCCCTTGTCCTCTGACACTCCACTCCACTGCTAGACCACACCCTGCTGTTCAGTTGTGTTATGCCTTTGATGAACTGAGTTCTTTCTCTAAAATCCACTCATTTGTCCTCGCTCTGTTCTCACTGACCCTTCATCAAATGTTTTTTACAATGTGAGTTCCATACTCTTTACCATCCTGAAGGTCCATTTCCATCTGTCAGTTTTTCTCTTTAAGCATGGTTCACAAAAATGAGAATAGTCTTCTGGTTGCTGTGTTACCAGTAGAGAGTACAGTGGAATATTACCTCTGTGATCTAAAGCAATCCTCTCATGAATGTATCCTGAGAGTTTAAAGCAGACAAATTATACGAGGCAGAAAAGTGATTAGCTAGTTGAACAGGGAAAACTCTAGTTCATTCAACAGCTGTTTTGTCTTCATGATGGCATAGAGTTAGTTCAGCTTGTTTTCCTTTTTCCCATACCACCAAATTTGTTTATAAATGCAGTTCATAAATTTAAAGATGTAGAGACTTCCATAAAGTAAATGACAAATAGGCTTGCATTGTATTGCACTTCACGAAAGCAAAACATTTACAATTTCTTTGACCTGGTTTTAGATTCCTTTCTAGCATTCACAGCTGTTAACATTTTAGGTATCTGTGATAAAGCACATTTGTTGCTTGATACACTCATTCATTCAATAAACATTTACTAAGGGTTACCCTGTGCCAGGTACTGTGCAGTACGTTCTCAAAATCAAAGACAAATAAGAAACAACCCACATTTTCTCAGAGCTTACGTGGAGATGGATAAATAAATATGTAATTCAAAGTTATGTGACTTGTATTATAATAGTATAATACAGACATTGTTATAGGAGCACATTGGGACCAATTCTTCCGAAAAGAAATACTATTTTAGCTGAATTTAAAAACCAAAATATTTCAAGCTGTCAAAAAGTGTTTCTTGAACTAAATGGGTAGAGGGCATACCATACAAAAGGAAAAATATGCACAAAGAACCGGAGGTATAACTGAGCACGCAGACTGTTTGCAAGACTGCAAACAGGACTTTCAACTTTCAGAGAAGGCTGAAAGAGTTGTGCAGGATGAGGCAGGAAAGCTAGATGGGAACTTCGTTAGACTCATTGAGAAAAATACCATAAAAAGGGAGAAATATAACACAACTAGATGTAGATTAATCACCAAGTATTTCTCTGAATTTATGTGTGTCCGGAACAGTAATCATTATTATTGAGTCTGGTCAAAAGAATAAAATATAACAATATGGTCTTTGCCTACAAACCTGAGAAGTCTAAACTAAAATATATGAAATACTACAGGACAAATCAAGGCAGGAAAAAATTGGGAAATGTACTTTTTATAAGTATTCTAAGGTGAGATTATATCAAGATGAAATAGTCATCCTGGAATGGTCCCGGAAGGCACACTAGAATCATGGTCTAAAGCATAGACATTGGAGTTGTCAGACCTGCATTGGAATTCTGTTCCTGTCATTGCCAAGCGTTGTGAACTTAAGCAAGTTCCTTAAACTCCCCAAGTCTCCATGTCCTTGTCTGCAAAGTAAGAATCATAACAGTTACTATCGGGGCTGCTTGTACATAAACACAATGAATATAAAGTCTTTAGCACAGTGCTTAGCACATAATAAATTTTTTTTAAAAATGACCTATTTTTATACAAGCTAGGCCTTGATGGGAAGAGAGAATTTGAATAGGTAGAGAGTTGGAAAAAGGCTAGCATTTCAGGGGAGGGAAATAATAGACTTGAACAAATATGTGAGCACTAGGAAAGAAATGCACATTAAACACAGGAGAGAGAAGGTTGGGCATATAGGATGAATCTAGAGGCAAAGTTCCCAGCTTGGAAGCCCCAAGGGCAGAAGTGGGATATGCAGTTTATAACAAGAAATCCTCAAATCCATTAGTGCTCCGAACAATGCCTAAATATATATTACCTACCAGTTCCACATATGAATAAATGTCACAATTCATAAAATACAAACTCATCTGAGTCAGTGAATTACTAGATATTTTAACTTTTATCAATGAATGTCATTCTTCAGGTTTCACATCCTCCGAGAGGTTTTCTCTGGTTCTATTACCGAACATAGTCCCTATGCCCTTTTTCACTATTTAGTCCCTTATACTGTTTCAGTTTGCTTCATAGCACCAAGAGCAACCTGTCATATTATGTATTTATTTGTTTACTCCCTGTCTCTCCTCTTTGAATACAAGCTGTCATGAAGACAAAGACCTTGTCATCACCACCATCACTCCAGCAACTACAATAATGCCTTGATGGGCCTTCAGTAAATATTTGCTGACTAAATAAACAGATCCACAAGATACTAGTTTCAAATACATACTATAAGACAAATGAATTGATTATGTTATATGCAGCCATTTTCGTATTCTCAGTGAACAATTTAAATTAAAATAGCATCGGAGTTTTTACTTCCTTTTTATAGTCATCTTCGGCTCTTTGCCTGAAACGAGAACTTATTAATAAATAAGATGCTGCAGAAGAATTGGCTCAATTACAACAAGACACATAAGAGGAAAACCAAAGTCTTTCTTCTAAAAGACTGCAGCTTGAACACGTAAAAGAACATTGCTTTTGAGATACAAGTTCATGACATAACTATTCATTTCAGCACTCAAATGATAAAGACATTAATCAGCACTTCCTCTAATCCCAAACCGGTTAAACCTCTAACATACTATTTAAAATTAGGTAATGTGTGTTGTCACTGGGATGCCTACTCATCTACTGCCAATACATTTTGAACTTGTACAACCTCAACCACCACAAGACAAAGAACATACGTCATGAGATTGCTTAAATGTATGATAGAAACAAGATCTGCTCTCTTATGTTAATCGATTAGGTCATCAAAGGATATATTTTATATTTGATGAGAAGTTTGGTGTGACTCAAAGTACTCAATATATAATGTTATGTCAGGAATGAATTTTTACTATCAATGTCACATTATTTAAGCACAGTTATGTTTATCAGTATCCCTGGCCTTTATTCTGATATCTGCAGACCCAAATCAATTAGATTACCACAATTATAGGGCAAAAGTTGATAGCTCCACTATACTAATTTATGTGTCTGAACATCCCTTTACTAAGAGTTTGATAGAGTTGTTTTCACTTCATTTTCTTCCTGTAAGAGTAGTAGAAATCATGTGCTTGCTCTTTTCTTCTCCCAAATCTGGCTGTCATTCTTTAAACAAAGCACATTAGCAAATTTGCTCTGGATATTTGGCAATGAATGCATAGCATGCATTAATATAAATCACAGTAGTAAGCAATCAAGTAATTACACATTAGATAACCTGTTTATCCATATGCTCTCCTATTGCTGCATCAGAGTTATTTCTGACATGTCTGTCCCTAAAAAATCCTAAGCTCCACCTCTTGCAAATCAAGTATGATATTTTCAGTACTAGTGATTTGAATAGTTGCATGTGTAAATCCCTCCCACCAACGATACCATCTGTTATCTACAAAATGCAGAAGTGGAGTCAGGAAATTTGGCATGGTTCTGGTTCCCTAGTGGAACAGCCTCCTCTGCTATATTGTAGCCCAATAAATGTAGTTCCCTCTTCTGTTCCTCTTTCGTCTCTCAATCAATTAATTATAAGTAAGTCCAAAAAGATTTCTTTACTACAACTGAAAGGTGTTGCTAATCCTTTTTATGATTTGACTGTAGGAAGAGAGGCTAGTGGTAACAGATCTTAGGATAGAGTACGGTCTTAGTCTGGATTTCCTAGAAAACAGAGCCTGAGGCAAAAAACTTACTTTATGAGATATGCAGTTCTAGGGAAGAAGGACTAAGGGAGAGAGGGCAATGAGCAAGAAGGGATACAGAGCAAATGTAAGGAGTACATTACTAACCGGGCTACAGCTATGTAAAGCTAGTGGAATACGGAGAGTCTATAAGCAGCTGTGTTTCTGAAGTTTGTCCAGGCAGAAAAAGGGAGAAGAAATGATCCATCTCCTTCTGTCTGCCACTGGAAAAGTTCACCCTATGGTGCATCGACTGTGACACACTTTTGGGTTGTATCACCTGGGCTCTCTGGCAGCTATGAGGAATCTAGATCCCAAAACAGCAGTGATAGCATCCACAGTAGCAGCCGCACTACATGGAGCAAGCTAGAGAGTGGAATTAAGCCAGTGACACCTGTCTACATGTTGTCTGCAGTCTCACAGACCCAGCTGGGTAAGCCAGTGCACCGCCACAGCATCTCAGAGGCAATAGGAAAACCCCAGGTGGAAGGCAGGAGATACACAATAAAGAGTGAGGCATCACACCATCAGGTCTTCCTTGAGAACCCCCTGAGGGACTGGGAGCAGCCACCTCAATAGAACTGGCTGGCCAAGCAAATGGAATACCATGAAAACACGGCCTCGACTATGAAGGCATCAACGAGCATTCTCCACCAAAGTCTGAAACCGCTCCTCTGTGGTCTGCCCTAATGTGGTAGGAGCCAGGTAATCTTCTGGAGTGTCATCAGGGGCATCTTACAAAAAATTACAGTCCAGAATCCAAGCAATACACAAAAACTGCATTCAACTAGTGACCCCGTAGAGCAGAGAGGGCATGAGATCACGATAGAGGATTGCAGTTGTTGTAAGAAAGACTTGTTTCTGGAAATTGAGCTTGTAAAAGAAGCAGGAGAATAAGTCATTCTTTTTATTTTATTTTTTATGTGACCGGTAAGGGGATTGTAACCCTTGGCTTGGTGTCGTCCACACCGCACCCAGCCAGTGAGCCCACCGGCCATCCCTATCTAGGATCCGAACCCGCGGCGGGAGGCCTCTGTGCACCCAGCGCCGCACTCTCCCGAGTGAACCATGGGGTCGGTCTGAGAATGTCATTCTTAATTATGAACTGTTCAAACTAAGTTCTTTAAAGGTTTCTGACCATTTTGCAGTATTCACCAAAGCAAAGAAATGTTAGCCAAAGCAAATAGTACCTGCGGTGTGGGACATGTGAGGCACTGTGAGGTAAAAAAAAAAAAAAAAAAGAAAAAGAAAAATAAACAAACTACTTGGAAGTAATATAAACTATATTTCAGTACCAATATTGTGACCTGAAAGGTTTTCTCAACCTCCCTGATCTGTTTGCCCTCCAGTATAATGGGTATAATAGTGTATACTTCACAGCATTGCAAGGATTAAGGAAATGAAGTAAAGAAAGTGCTCAGTATAGCGAGAGAAAATCAGCAAATTTGATTAAGTCAGAAACTTCCCTTGAACCGTATTTCTTCTCACATCTTTTTCTTCTCAAATATTTAATTTCACATGCAAATAGGTATGCAGGTCTTTTCTATCAGCTACATAACACCAGTCAGTTTGGTATTAAGTGATTTTTACTTTGAAGTAGTTAAAAATTTAACCAAGGTGCTAAAAACATCCTCTGAACAATAACTGATCTTCAGTATCAATATCTGGGTGCTGAAATAGCTCAGTTATAATAGCATTTATTATGCACTGCCCATGTAACAGGTGGTGAGCTAAGTATTTAGCATTGACGATCTTATTTAACCTGCCAGTGGCCCTACGAGGTAAGAGTAGGCCAACTACAGAATTCCTGTGGCCCAGGGAAAAATGAAAACACAAAGCTCCCTAAGCTTTTTCCTTTAAAAATATTTTATTACTTATAAAACATAATAGGGATAATAATGGTACATGAGTAACACTGTGAGCTAACAAATTGCAATAACAGTCTTGGTGTTATAATTTTAGATCATAAAATAAATAATACTGTATAATGAGGAATTGATTTATCATAAATTTTTTGGCTTGCTTTTCTGGAAACTCATTTATTAGGTTATCAACATTTATACTTTTATCAGCTTCAACAGTTAATATAATTGAAATTAATGTTAGTTGCTCTTGGCAAGAACACTTTCTTTTTAACTTTTTAAAAATATGAAACTTTTTATTTTTAGAACAGTTTTAGATTTACAGGAAATTTATGTAGATGTTACAGAAAGTCTGCATATATCCCATATGTCCTTTCTTTTGTTGTTAACATCTTACAGTAGTACAGTAACATCATACGTTTTTCATATTTCCTAAGTTTTCACCCAATGGTCCCTTTCTGGACCCAGGATCCTATTTAGGATACTGTATTACATATAATTGTCATGTCTCCTTAGGATCCTTTGGCTGTAATGGTTTCTCAGACTTTCTTTGTTTTTGATCACATTGACAGTTTTGAGGAGTGTTGGTGAGGTATTTTGTAGAATGTCCCTCAGTTAGGATTCCTCTCATGTTTTTCTCATAATTAGACTGGGGTTATAGGTTTTGGGAGAAGATCGCAGAGGTAAAGTAACATTTTAATCACATCATGTCAATATGACTTATCATTGTTGATATTTACCTTGATCACCTGGCTCAGGCAGTGTTTGTCAGTTTTCACCACTGTAAAGTTATACCAGGCATCCTACCCCCCTTTCCATATTGTACTGTTTGGAAAGAACACACCACTTTGCAGTCCAAACTTAAAGAATAGGGAGTTATTCCCCATCTGCTTGAGGCTGGAGTATCTACATAAATTATTTGGAATTCTGCATGGGAGATTTGTCTCTTTACTCCGATCTATTTATTTATTCAATTGCCTGTTTAAACCAGTATGGAGTCTTGGATATTTATTCTATACTTCAGGTTATAATTCAATACTTTACTTATTTTATTGCTCAGCTTGTTCCGGATTTGACCAAAGTAAAAAATCTGCATCTACATTAAGCTAAACATGAGTTCATATTGATGTCTCTGAGTCTAATCCATTGCCATACGAATTATTCTAGGCTCAAGATGTTTGAGCATTTTTAATTTTGAGAAAGCTCTTCTTTCTCAATATTAAAGTACAGCTTTTAATGCAGCTACAACTGGAACTGTTAAGCATACTTTATAGGATCTGACAACATTGGGATAAATTTCTGATAAATTATTTCAAAATGTAAGTTTTAGTACATCAACAGTACATCTAGATGATTATCAAAAACAATTTATCTAAAAAATTTAACTCTTTATAATAATCAGTTTTGTGCTAGTCTGAATTTAATATAAATATAAATTTATACAAAAGCATTTTAATGTTTCTTCTGACATTTCCTGAAACTTATGAAAGTAATATGAGAAAGTGAAAGAAGCCTTATTATTGGTACATAATTTAAAGCACCTGTACAAGGAAAAATTAATTTTAAAATTATAGTTTTCATTAATAATTGGTTCATACACAGCTTTAGAAGAAAATAGTATTCTTTTCTATCAGATGTGATCATTGTTAAATTTAATTTCTATTTCTAAGCCATTGGATATGTGATTTGCAACATTACAGCATGTTTTCAAAAACTAAAGATCCTAAACTCTTTGAACAACTTTAATAACTCCCTGATATATTTTTCTTACAATGCCCATGTATCCACTTTTATTTTGTAATAATTTACTGGCAAAGGATGTTGCCTGAACTCCAGCAGTCCCTGTGCTAATTCTCAGGATGGAGAGTTAATATTTGTGCAGGCGTTGCAGAGGCAGCTCTGGGGACAGACAGACAAGCTGATCTTCTGTCAGTGATCTCAGCCTTGCCTTCATATGGAGAGCCCCATCTCTTCAGGATCACTGCCACTGCTGCTTCTACCTCTGTTGCTGTTGCTGCCATCGCCATTACCAACCTGGGCCCATGTCTCATCCTAGCATCCTGCTCAAGTCTGCATACCCTGAACCGGTCCAGGCATGCACATGCACACCAGAAGACCAGGCCAACTGCTTGCTGCCTATGCTGCCCATTGTGCCCAGGGACCTGAGCCTGGAGGTGAGGGCACTGCTGCTTGAGCAGAACCACACACTCATGCTATCACCCAATGTGTTGCTTCTACTCACATGCATATTCAAAGAAAAAAATCATCGATTTCAAGATAGCAACAGTAAAATACTAAACTAAGTGAGGGGTCCTTCTGGCGGGAAGTATTTTGTGGGACTTCACAAGTTGTACTCCTCTGTAGCCATGCCTGGGGTAAGGACTTTTATTATCCTTATGAAAAAGTTTGTAAACTGTGGTTTAAAAAGACATCTTCCCAAGGTTATATAACTAGTAAGTAGCCGAGATGGGAATTAAATCTAAATATATCTAATCCAGATGTTAAACTCTTAGTCATGATACTGTGCCATATAGAAAAACTACACTCCCAAAAGATTTTTTCTTAATCCTCTGGTTAATCACAGAAACTGCTGTTAGCTTATTCTATTGAACCAGTAGTGCTGTTTTTGTATGGGAAACACCTTTTTTCTGTTTTTTTTTTAAAAAGAAAGAAAGAAAGAAAGAGGTCTTTGGTACTGATGTCTTTAGAAGATTAAATGTTGTAGAATGAGTGAATGGGTGCGGATAAAACTTATTTCCTCAGTTGTAGCATCGGAGGCAGCATATAGCTCACACTCCAGAGCTGCATGACTCAGGTTTGAATCCCTGCCAGGCTATTTATTTGCTGGGTGACCTTTGAAAAGTTGTTTAATTTCTCTTAGCCATGTCTCTCATTTTACCATCTGTAAAATGGTAGCAACAATAATACCTACCTCACAGGGTTGTCACTGAGGATACAGTGAGTTAATCCACATAAAGCACTTGGTAAGTTGCCCAGTATATATTAAGTCCTTAATAAATGTTAACATTTATATAGCTTTAAGGTTTTGTAACAATTTTGTATTTGTGGATATGAGAAGTAAAGGATTAAGAAGAACTTGAGCATAACCCCAAATTTGTCTCCAGGTGATGGGATTGTGAATTTCAAAAATTTTCTTCTTATATTCTTATTTATTTTTCAAATTTTTAGAATTTATATATACTGGTATTATTATAATAAGAGAAAAATACATTTTATTTTAGAAACATAAAAAAGTAAATATTTATCATCATTACTGCTTTATCCAATGTTATCTCAATTTTCTCTTTCTCTCTTTACACACACACACACACACACACACACACACACACACACACTCACTCACTCATGGCAATATAAATCCAGAAAAATATATGTGCAGGCCAATCATGGACTTTGAAGCAGAGTTGCCAGATTTATCAAGTAAAAATATAGGATACCCAGTTAAATTTGAATTTAAGTAAACAGAAAATAATTTTTAGTATAAATATATCCCAAATATTGCTTGTTTTAGAAAATGAGTGGTGGGCTTCAAACTTAGGCAACATAGCTGTGGAGAATGGGAATATGTCAATTATCACATAGAACGTACACTAAAAAATTACTCACGGTTAGTCTGAAATTCAAATTTAATAAGGCATCATGTATTTTATCTGGTAACTCTACTTTTTACCCCTGTTGATAGATTGATGTTGATTTTCTTCCCTGTTTATAACCTGACCTACACTTCAAAAAGTTTTGTGGAAAAATAGAATTGAAAGATATTACAAATCTTTCCATGAACTTTTTGAAGTACCCTAGTATATAACCAGTGAGAGGAATTTTTCTCAAATCTTTTTTTTTAAATTGAGGTATGATCTACTTACCAAAAAGCTATAATATTTAACATATGTATCTCAATGAGCTTGGAACCTGTGAAACCGTCTCCGGAAACAATACCATAAACTTAGGCATTGGTTGCTCAATATTTCTCCACAAAATAAAGCAAAATGTTCAAAGATTCAAACACATAGGTTTGATCCCCCTGCAACCCCAAGTTCTTGTTCTATCATACACGCACACACACACAAAGCCACACAGGCAGGAACATTTCCCTTCTTTTCCACCACACATCCTCCTTCTCACCATCATAATGACCCACTATATCCAATCTTGTGGCCTATATCATTTCTTTAAAGGGAGTGAGAAAACAAACATCACACCAAGGAAGTAAAGTAGAATAGTTTGAATCAGAGTAATACATCTTGTTCTTCTTGTCCCCTCGTGTCTGGGATGTGTCTGTCCAACTCCTATGTGAGTTATGAATCATGTTCCTTCCTTTACTTTGTTGAATCATGGACAGCCCTTGGGCAAATGCTCTGGTATCAACTCTTATACTGCCAAAGGACATTTTTTTTTTATTTGGTGGAGTTAAATTAGTCTTGAGCCCAATCCTCCAATCCTCTGCTGGTGGCTTCTTTACTTCATTTTCATCGGTTTCTTTTTAGCTGAGGGCTCGGCCTATTTGGTATCAGGGATTGTGTCTAGCAGCATAACTCCTGCTGTCCAAACTATTTACCTTGGTTGTATTTCCTTTCAAATTGGTCAAGATGTATTTGCCATTTGGGCTTCTTCCCATGACTCTGTCTCAATCCCATCTCTCTATGGCATCACTTCTTTTTAGGCAAGAGAGTCATTTGAATTATTAAAAATAATATCACCTTTCAGAAAATGGTGGTGAGGCCAAGAATGAGTTATCTCTGTCAGGAAGTCAGCCTTGCACATCCTGAGAGGCCTCACAATCACTGGCTGGCATTTGGCAGTCTTTACACCTGTGGAATTGGAGGCAGGGGTGAGAGGTACTGACAGTCACTGATACTTCATGGTCCTTAAATTTTGGAGAGGAAGCATGTAGAAAACTTTAGTTGGAGGAGAAACCAACACATGTCAACATTTCTCCCCAAATTAATAGTCGACATAGTATAGTGGAAAAAGCAAATACACAAGTTAAAATCTTGGCCCTACCACTCACTAGCTGTATGACCTTGAGTTTGTTGACTAAACTTTTTGAGCATTGGTTTCTTTATATTTTAAAGGGGTGTAATAATACTTCGAGTGCTGTTGTGTGGATTAGAGATGATAAAATGAGGCACATGGCACATGATAGAAACTCAATAAATAATTTTAATCTTGATTGTTATGTTCTCCTAATTGGAACTTTAAGGTTGAAAGTTGTAGATATAATATTTTCTTTTCTTTCTTTCTTTCTTTTTTTTTTTTTTTTGCAGATTGGGAATGCAGAAGGACTTTTACTTTTCACTTTACACTCACATAACTTTTAAGTTTTTTAAGCATGGGCACATTTTTTTATTAGAGTGTATATTATTACAAATTGTACTTATTCTTTATGCCCCTTATCCAATCTCTCCCCATCCCTTTCTCCCTTCCCCCGACCTCTGATAACCCTAGATTTCTTTTCTCCTTCCGAAAGAGTAATGGTTTCTCTGTTTATCTGTTGCCTAGATGATCTCTCCAGTGCTGAGAGAGGTGTGTTCAGGTCCCCCAATATTATTGTAGAGCAGATACTTCTATCACTATGGAACAGGCTTTGTGGAGAGAGACATCTCTTCTTTGGTTTCTGCTGGGGACTCTCCTTATGCCAATGCACTCCAGTGGCTGGCAGACCATCTGCATGGTGGTTGTGGCATCTAGCCACTTTTGTGGCAGCCATGGCTCTTGTCGTGGCTGTGGTGGGTCACCCACATGGAAGTGGTGTTTTTGGCATGCTCCTTGCCTGGTTGTGGGAGGAGGGGTTGGTCCCTGGTTCCATTGTTTTTACATTCTAAGATGTTGTTGCAAAGCATTTGGGTGGGAGGGGGGAAAGAAGAAGGGGGAAAGAAATAGGGTGGGAGAAGGAGGAAGGAGAGAGGGCATGGTTGAAGCCTGTGGCACCCCCCCTCATTCCTGCAAGAGAGACCAGAGGAATTTCCAGTGGTGGCTTGGCCATTGCTGGGCTGAATGCAGATGTCAGGGGGGTGTGGCTGAAGCCCTCGGCCCCCCACTGTCCCAGCTCTGGAGCCCGGGGTGTTTCTTGTGGCAGCTCAGTGGTCATCACTGGGCTGGTTGCAACTGCTGGCAGTGCATGGCTGAGGCCCTTGACACCCCACCACCTGGCTTGGGAGTCTGGGGCACTTTCTGTGGTGGCTTGTTGGTCATCACTGGGCTGGTTGTGGGTGTTGGGGGACACAGCTGAGGCCCCCAGCCCTCCCCGCTCCCTGGCTTGGGAGGCCAGGGGGCTTCTGGTCCTTCTAGGTGATTATAGGTGTTCTAGGTGTTCTTTGGTGAAGTGAGACCTTTACTAGTTAATATCAAACTTTGTCTCTGGTCTGTGGGTATTTTGTTTTTTCTTTCAGTTCTGTGTTGGATTATTTGCTGTTTTCACCATTTAATCTCTGCACTGGAACTAATTTGTTGTTCTTTGGTTACTTCTAAAATGCGGAACTTCCTGTGGGAACCAGGACTTGAGCCCTGTGGTTGAGCTAAATTGCTTCTTTGCTGCTAATTCTCTGGGGAAGCCTTTTTGTGCAGCTCAGGTTTTAATGGTTGAATTTGTAGGTACTCCTAGGTCTTGTGACATCTGGTACACCTGGGTTGTGTGGAAACTCTGGTCTGGATCTGAGTCTTTTCAGACAACTGCTCCACCTGCAGTTCTGTATCCCTGACCAGTCTTCACTCAATGTGCCTTTGCTGATTGGAGAGTAGATCGGCTGTCCTCGCTGTGCCCCAGTGTTCCCCTGGTGGCCTGTCTCCCCCACAGCCCACACTAAAACCATTTCCCATGGATGGGCCAGCCTCTGAGTGGCTCCTTTTTCCAGTTGTTGTGGCTCCTCATTCCTATGTGGGTCCACGGGAAACTTTTAGTGTTCTTGCTGGCCTGAGGGCCACCAAGGCCCTATTCTCCCTTGCCACCTCCAAAAAACTTCATAGGAAGGGCACAGCAGTGGCTTTTGCCAGATCCTGCTGCAAGCACTCAGCAGGGCCAGACTCGAAGTGGCCAGGATTCAAAATGGTGGGAACAGTTTTTTCTTTCCCTCATCATGGCTTCTCCCACCTTCATGAACTCCATAGGTGTCTCCTCCTGTTCCCCTCAGCTTTAGCAGCCCCAGCTTGGCTGTCATTGCTTTTTAACAGTTGTAAATTGGTTGATTTGTGGGAGAGAGTGATGCTGGGACCATCTATTCCTCCTTCTTGACTAGAAACCCCCAATATTTTCTTATATAAATGAAGATACCATTGCATCTGTGAATTTCAGCTTTCCTCATGATTTGAGTGTGTCCAACATAATTGTTCTTTGATAAATTGAGAGAAATGATGATGTTTCCCTTAGCTATTCTGATAGGGCCATAAATTATATACAATTTCCTCTCAAGAAATTCCTTAAAAGACACACTGAAGAACTTTTCAGTGTTACGTAAGATCCTAGTTAGGCAAAACCCCCCAGATACCATAAATGTCAGCCTTGTTTTGTTGCTTATCTATTCTTCCCTGTAGCCTATCCAGTGTATAAATTAAGCACACATATTACAGTGCCTGTTTCATACTATAATTGTTTAAAGACACATGATTTTTGAATGAAGACATAATTTTATAAATCTAATTATGTACATAATTGCCTTTAAGAGAGAAAAGCAAAGGAGAGTTTACTATTTAAGAAAAAATCCTGAGAGCTTCGGAATGCAAAATCTTTATATTGGGACACCCTACTTCCTATACATTTCTTGATTGGAATTCCCTATGACTGCAGTGATATGTCAAAGGGTAAACCATAACTGAACATGGAAACCTAGATCCAAGAAAGTCAAAAGAAAGATGTCCCGCTGAATTTCCAGATGGGGTAGGGGAATCAAAAAAAGGAGAAAACAAGTGACTGAAAGATCTAGTGGTTTCTACTCTTCTGGAAAAATGGGAGATAGTATTATTCTCCAGAAGATTCAATTCAGTATGTTCTCAGTAAAAAGCACAGTATTGTGGGAAATAAAGGATAATAAAGTATATGTAATAAGACAGTATTTTAAAAATTGCATCAATGTACTTTTCTTTTTTGCATTCTTTTGTGCATGAACAACCCTCTGTTATGCCAAGGATATCCATTTGCATTAGGATTTATACAGTAGAAATTTTGTAAGGAAAAATGCAACTTTTTAAAAATCTAAAGTAAGATTGGATTTGTAGTTGAAAGTAATAATTTTGAAAGCTAAGCTTTGTCAAGAAAGAAAAGTATTTTCTAAATCCTTTTAGCTATAATTGTCATTTCTAGAGCCAGGTCCAGGCAAGATCATTAAGACAGCTAAGGGAAGCTTTGAAGTTCTAAGTGAGGTCCTATATATGGTCTTGCCAAGCCTGTTGTGAGGGTACTTCAAAAAGTTAGTGGAGAAGTAGAATTGAAAGATAATATAATTTTTCATGAACTTTTTGAAGACCCTTCATATGGAAGTAGTGTTGCACATTTGATGGAGGCAGGTAGCTAGATAGATAAACCTGAGGCCTGTTCTCCATGGTCTGTTCCATGGCTGCAGGGGAAAATTTCCCATGTACTTCAATGGGGAAATGTGGAGGTACTGAGAGAGCCCAGGAACTGACAGCAACCTGGGCTCAAATTGGCTGCAGAAAGAAGGGACTCTGTGACCAGAAGCAAATGGCCAGGACCAGACTATATTGGTGGGTGCGAGGATGGTATCCCCAAAGCCAGATAGAACAAGTAACACTTCAGCGTTGATCGGTTCAAGGACCAGACCAGAAAACAACAAAGACTGAGTGTTTCCTATGACTCAGAGGCTCCTACTGCTCAAGCTACCTCAGGGCACAAGTATTATTTATGCATATATCAATATACCATCTTGGAGAAGAGCAGAGCAGGATTAGGAAATCAAGAAAAAATCATAACAAAAATGAGCATTTACCTGAAAAGAAACATTTAAACCAGCCCTGATAGGAGTTTGAACTTTGAATGCAAGAACATAATCCAGCCCAGTTAGGGAGTGAAACATTTGAAAGAATTTAAATGAAAAGACACAGTCATTCAAATGTTACTATATAACACACAAGGCAAAGGAGCATCAGGAGAAAGATGGCAGGCATCTTTGACAGAAAAAGGAAAAACATTTTTTTGCATATTTGAGTTTAGTGAGTAGATATTGATCACATTACTTCTCCTAAAATAGATAAGTAAAGAATAAAGGAAAGTATCTAGAGCTGAATCTCAAGCCACAGTCTCTCCCTGCACCAGCCATCTTTATTCAGTCAGATTTGTGAGATATCCTGAAGTCAACTTTGGGACCATGCACCATCTGAAAAGAAATCAAAGGCAATAATGAATAGATTCACGTAGAGTTTGACATTTTATAACCATTACTTCCTAATGAGGATTTAATCCAAATCATTTGATTGTGAATGTAGAGGAAACAAAAAGCAAGAGGGATTGAAGGATCTAACAAAGCAGTCATCTAAAACATGACTTAATAAAGGGAAAATCATGATATATTTTGATGCATTCTTGATTTTTAATTTATTTTAATTTTGTATAAACTTTAAAACAATGATAGCAATATTATGTGATTATAAATTGTTTTTTTAATAAACTCAGAAGTCTTGAGATAGCCATTTTACAAAACAAATGCTATTTCTTAAGTAGGACTTTTTTTTATGTATTTAGAAAAGACATGATTAATGTCTATCTGTTTTAGGCAAACCATCAAGCATTTTAAAATCTGTCCTATAGGCTAAAGAGTCTAAATTACTAAAGAAATACAGAAGACCAATTATGTAACAGGATTTAAGCAATATTGAAACAAGATTTTCAAACTTGCAGCTACAAGTTTTAGAAAACTAGTAGAGTTATGTAACTCAAAAATAGATATTTATCTGTAGTATTAGCATAACCAGAATTATCCAAGAATATTTATCAAGTTTTCTAACAGACACAAAATTGTGCCAACTGCTGTTGAGAATTAATTGGAAAAGTTACAATATCTACAAACCCAGCTAAATGGATTCCTTTACCTGAACTTTGGTGATTACCTTTCTTTCCTTCCTTCCTGTTGTAGTAAATAATGTGAGACTGTGGTTTTCTCTTTGGTACCATCTTCATTGGGTTTTTGTTTTTGTTGTTGTTGTTGTTTGTGTCTTTTTAAGTAATTTCAAAATTAGAAAAAAGGTGCAAGAACGTTACACAGAATTTTATTTTCTCCACACTATTTGTAACATACAGCCATTATGTCCCCAGATACGTTAGTATTTTCTACAAACTAGGATATTATCCTAGGACGATAAAATCAGGAAGCTAACATTGATACATCATTACCTCCCAATCCACAGACCCCATTCAAGTACCAACAGTTATCTCAACTACATTCTAAAGAAAGATAGATTTGTTTAGTTATTTATAACAGCATTGCCTTGTTGCTTCCTCTTCTATTTAATGGATTATAATCTGGTACGAGTACTACTTATTTTGACACTAAAATTATTCTAGATTTGCCCTTCCTGCTGGCATCTATGCTTTTTTTTGACATGTCCCTATAATTATTTCAGTAATTCCATACTTTCTAGAAGAACAAAATGTTCCAGACTCATTTTATATTCTGTGAGCCAGCCTTGGAATCTGCCATTTCTCCAAAGAACTCTGGGTCCTTTAGTGGAGAATGGTATCTGGAAACCAAGACCTGAATGCTAGGTGTGATCATTACTATTACAGTATTGCAGCACCCAAGCCTCTTTAAGTGGACAGAGTTAAACAAGATATGTATAGCTACACTTATAACTAGAACTATGTATGTATATACATATTTACATCTATCTTTCTTTATCTATCAGTATGTTTAAAATTATGAATTTATACCAATACCTCCAATTTCAGTCCAAAATCATAAGGTTCATTCAAGCTTTATCCCTTTAAATATTTGTAACTTCCTTTTTCTACTGTGATAAACTTAGCTTCTATTATCCTCAATATATTTACTTATTTGTATGCCAATCACCTGACTCCTTGATAGGCTGCTGCTTCTGCCTACTATGTGATTAACTCTCTGCTGGGATCCAACCCTGAGACGGGCCACTGCCACCTCCCTGCATGGCTCCTCATCCTGCCTGGGCTCTCTCCAGGCACCTCATGTGGATGTCTATCTCACCCAAACCAACTTTATGGATTTTGGAGTGAATTATGAAATAAGTATCAAAGCAAGGAGGCAAGGAAGGAAGGGCAGAGAATAGGCTTAATAGACTTTTAAATCACAATCATGCTAACATTTAGAAAGACTTCAGGAGAAAGGTTATGCTTCCCCCAGCAGTATATGAGACTGCCTTTCCCCATACCTATAATTTGATATTAAAGAGTTTTTAAATATCATTTAATGTGTGAAAATGAAATATCTTTTTTTTTTTTTTTTTGTCTTTTGTCTTTTTTCCGTGTCTGGCAACGGATCACAGCCCTCAGTGTCACCCCCGCACCGGACCGGGGACCGGCAACGGGATCACAACCCTCGGTGTTGCTCCCGCGCCTCGCCCAGCCTGTGAGCGGGAACCGGTCTGTGTGTGGGATCCGAACCCTCGGGCGGGAGCGCTGCCGCGCCTCCCAAGCGGCGCACTATCCAGTGCGCCACCGGGCCGGCCCGAAATATCTTTAATTTAAATTTAGATTTCCCTGATTTCTACTGAGATTGCACATCCTTTCCCATGCTTATTGGTCATTTGTATTTCTTTTTTTGTACATTTTTATTTACTAGAAAGTAATGATTTTTTTAAGGAAATTTTGCTTTAAAGTTAGAGAAATGTGGCAAAGGCTTAAGGGGGCCAAAGATTTTCTTTCTTTCTAAAAAATGAGTTTATTCAACATGTTTTTATGCTAAAAGGAACAATCCTGTACAAAATAGAAAATTTCTTGATACAGGAGAAAACAGCCATTGATTGCTAGTGTAATAGGCTAGTGAAGATCTGCTCTAGGGCCCAAGAGGAAGAGCCTCAGACAAGAACGGTTTATTCATGCATCCAAAGAGAGGAGAAGACAGAACACATGGACTCAGAGGAAGGCAGTTTCCTAGATGAGTGTGGAAATTCACTACCGATTCACTTCTATTTCTTGAGTAAAATAGGTAATACGGCTACCACCTGAATGAAAATGAGGAGGAAGTATTTAAAAAGAACAGAAGGTCTAAAATAATTGTCTAGAAGAGTATGAGTAAGAATAGAATACAGACATTTAGTAGGATTATTAAATAGCATTAGAGGCCACTTGAGGTTAGGGTCATAAATTTAAGGAAGAGATTTGAGAGTATATACAAGGAAGTGATTATAAAACAGGGCCGTGTTAGATTGGAAGAATTAATGCTGTGAAAATGTCCATACTGCCCAAATTGACCTACAGATTCAATGCAAACCCCATCAAAATACCAATGACATTCTTCACAGAAATAGGGAAAACAATCCTAACATTCATATGGAACAACAAAAGACCCTGAATAGCCAAAGCAATCCCGAGTGAAAAAATTAAGCCAGAAGCATTACATTACCTGACTTCAAATTCTACTACAAAACTATAGTTATCAAAAGAGCATGGTACTGGCATAAAAACAGACACCCAGACCAATGGAACAGAATAGAGAACCCAGAAATCAACCCACATACTTACAGCCAACTGATCTCCAACAAAGGTGCCAAGAACATACATTGTGAAAAAGTCTGCCTCTTCAATAAATGGTGGCTGGGAAAACTGGATATTCATATGCAGAAGAATGAAACTAGGCACTTACCTCTCACCATATACAATATTAAATGGATTTAATCCATGTAAAATGGATTAAGGGTGTAAATAAAAGATCTGAAACTCTAAAACTCCTAGAAGAAAACATAGAGGGAACACCTCAGGATGTAGGACTGGAAAAAGACTTTATGAATAAGACCTCAAAATACAGGCAACAAAAGAAAAAAAATGGGATTATATCAAACTAAAAAGCTTCTGCACAGCAAAGGAAGCAATCAGAGTGAAAGGACAACCTACAGAATGGGAAAAAATATTTGCAAACTATACATCTGACAGGAGATTAATATCCAGAATATATAAGGAAGCCAAGCAACTTAATAATAAACAAAAACCAGACAATCTAATTAAAAAAATGGACAAAGGAGCTTAATAGACATTTCTTAAAAGACATACAAATGGTCAACAATTACATGAAAAAATGCTGAACATTGCTAAGCATCAGGTAAAGGCAAATCAAAACTACACTGAGCTGTCATCTCACCTCAGTCAGACTGGCTATTATCAAAAAGATAAACAGGGCCGGCCCAGTGGCGCACTGGAGAGTGCGCCGCTTGGGAGCGAGGTAGGGTTTGGATCCCATGTGGAGACCAGTTCCCGCTCACTGGCTGAGCGCGGTGTGGGCGCAACACCGAGGGTTGCGATCCCGTTAACGGTCAGTAAAAAAAGACAAAAAGGAAAAAAAAAAGAAAAAAGATAAACAAATGCTGGCGAGAATGTAGAGAAAGGGGAACCCTCCTACACTGTTGGTAGGACTATAAATTGGGCAGCCATTATGGAAAATAGCATGGAGGTTTCTCAAACAACCACAGATAGAACTACCATATAATCCAGAAATCCCACTGCTGGGTGTATATCCAAAGGAATGGAAATCATTATGTCAAAGTGATACCTGCACTCTCTTGTTCATCACAGCTTTATTTATAATAGCCAAAATATGAAACCAACCTAAATGTCCATTGAAGGATGACTGGATAAGGAAAATGTGGCATATATACATAATGGAATACTATTCAGCCATAGAAAAGAATGAAATTCTGTCATTTGCAGCAGCAGGGATGAGCTTGGAGAGAAGAATTATGTTAAGTGAAATAAGCTAGGCACAGAGAGAAATACTGCATCCTCACTCATAAGTAGGAGCTAAGAAAGAAAAGAAGGTAGGAAGGAGGGAGGGAAGAAAAGGAAGGAAGGAAGGAAGGTAGGAAGAGAGGGAGGGAGGGAGGAAGGGAGGGAGGGAGGGAGGGAGGGAGGAAGGAAGGAAGGAAGGAAGGAAGGAAGGAAGGAAGGAAGGAAGGAAGGAAGGAAGGAAGGAAGGAAGGAAGGCACAACAATTATAATATGTGGACCTTCAGAAAGAAAGAGAAAAACTATAGTTTCTAGAGCCGGGAAAGGGGAAGTGGAAGGAGAGATACCAAGAAATGGGTTAACCAACACGAAACAGCCAGGGAAAAATAAGTTCTATTGATGTACGAGCTAGGCACCCATAAATAACAATAATTTACTGCATGTTATCAAACGACTAGAAGAGAGAAGATCAGAAGATCGAACGTCCTCAATGCAGAGAAATCATTATGTTTTTTAATAATGAACTTGCTTGATCATCACACATTGTACACAGGTATTGATATTCAATTCTGTATCCTACAAATATGTGTAATCAATCACATTTCAATTAAGAACAAAAAACAACTACGGTTACATTTTACTTCAACTTCTGATTCCTTACAAACCTGTGACTATGCAGTATTACTTAATTGTCCTCTTACACAGCATCTTCACTTGAGATTATTATAGCAAATTTTTAGGGCACGTACCACAAGTCTCTCTTCACATTTACTACACCTCTTACGGCTTTATAGCAGTTTTTCAATGCTTTTTAAAAAAAGTCTTTGAAAGCTTTGCTTTTAATCAGTCCTTTCCCACGTTATAACTTTAAAATGCTGAATTGGAAAAATAAGAGCTGCGTGAATCCTATTCCCTAATTTCCCTCCTTGGACCTACCCTGCGAATATATTTATGTCATAGCCCTCTACAGTCTGTCATCAGCTTCCAGTTTCCTATGTGTCTCCTCCATCAGACTGTGAGGTCCTGTGGCACAGGAACTCTCCTTTCTCTGTGAATATTTACCTACATGTTGAACCGAACCAGGCAGGTAGTCAAATGAACCTAACTTCTCTTTCTCACAGCCTAATCCTCAAGCTGCTTTGTTTTCTTCATCTTTTCTGCTTTTCTGCTTGCTTCACTGTAACATCACCAATTGTGTTATCAGTCTCTTTGCTAATCACATACGTGATATGGTATTTAATTGTGGTTTTAATTACTGTAAGTAAAGACATTGCTATTTTCATATATTTAAAAACCATTTGTAAAAAAGAAAATATATATATATATATATA
>NW_007726208.1:119717-160882 GCF_000696425.1 Galeopterus variegatus | reverse complement strand
ATTAGTCTAAACATTTTCTTCATTTAATAGTTAAGCAGGAATGAATGAATGAAATGGTGTTATTGAATGTAAATACTTTAGCTTGAACATTTAGCAGTTATATCATTAGATCACAGAAAATCCTCACGGAGTATTTATTTTGGTGAGAAGGGAAGAGACCTTTTTGAAATTGGAATAAAGTTACTCTCTTTTTTATTTCTTGCAGTTTTCTCTATATTTCAGGATGATAAATTCTAAAACATAAAAGAGATAACTCAAATTTCCCAGCCATTTTATAGTCATTTTTGCAACATGCTTAAAATCCATGCAATATGTCCACATAAAACTATAATTATTGAAACTGTTCTGTGAGTGGTAGGACTTTACATTGAAAAGGATTTTGGCATCTCATCACTCGACAAATTAATAGAAAAAAATCAAGTATCCACTACATGCAGTCATGGTCTAGGTACTGAAAAAGATAGGTTAGTTTAGGAGATTTTATATGCACACCTACACACACACACACATACACACACACACAAATGTATTTCAAAAAGTTCATGGAAATATTTGTATTATCTTTTAATTATATTTTCCCACAAACTTTTGAAGTACCCTCATATATATATATATATATATATAAGTACCACGTCATTTAAACTGGGTGACAAAGGAAGTGAGGGCTTGATATGGGTGAAAGACCAGGAAAAGGGGATAGGATCTTGAATGGACTGAAGGTCTTAGTAAGGTCCAAGAATTGTTTGAGTCAGGTTACTAGAGTGAGCTGGAGATATAGGCATGATAATGTCTTCATTTCTTCTTTCCACTTAAATAATCATATATCTGCAAATGAGATTTTAGGTCCTATCTTATTTTCTCTTACACTTTTGAAAATATTTGTCTTTTTCCCTCCTTTTGCACCTTGTGTTTTTAAATGTTCTGTTTTTCTTTATGTTTGACTTGATAATTTTTCTCTTAGTCATTGGTGTTCTTAAATTTTACTGAAACATTTTATACATGAGGACTTTTAAAAACACTTTATCCTACTTTAAACTCTTCAGGTTATCTAATCTGCAGATATATACCTGCAGTTCTTGGAAATTCTTGGCTACTATTTCTTCTAATATTGTCTCATTTCCATTATTTCCTTATAAAAATTCTATGAAATATGTTTTTTTATCTTACTCTGTGTCTTTGTAGGTATTTTAGGTAATATCTCTGTCATTTTCAATAAGAGATTATTGAACCCAGAATTTTAACTGTTGTTAAGTGACTCTATTTGTTCTAGATATTTATCCATAATAATACCTGGAGGTGTTCCTTGAGATTTTAAAGGAAAAATATATTAAATGAGACTATTTAAAAAATATTACTGTTATAAAAAGTAAAATATTTAAAAAATATATAATGAATTATATATACCGTATTAAAAAGTTACCTGGTGAGAGACTGAATATACTAATAGACAATGACAAACCATATGCAAAAATGGAACTCTGACCCTTTACCTGAAGCATTCAGCCTGGAAAGCCAACCCAATATCTGTAGCCATAAGTCCAGGAGGCCAAACAACAACCCCTTTAGTAGTTGGTCCCAAATGACCAAGATTTGATTAATAACTTGATTAATAACTGACAGCTTCCCTAACATTTGTTCCCTCTTTAAACTTAAGACCAACGTGAGAAAGCTGAATATGCACCCTCTTAGCAATCAAATAGGATGCTTGCATCTAGTTAGTCTTCCTACAGATTCCCCATGCTAACAGCTGCCAATCAGGGTATACTAGAAGGCTTTCCTTTTTTCACTATAAAGCTTTCCCACTTCCCTCTCTGTTTTTGAATCTCTGCCATACACAAATGATGGTGGCTGACACCCTTGCTGTAGCAAACTCTGAATAAAATATCTTTGCTTGTTCTCATTGGGGTGGTCTTTATTTCCATACTAGAGAATATATATATATATTTGGAAAATTTATAAATATTATGTAGTATAGTCCCAATGTTGAATTCCAGTGCTTTATTATTAAAGAATTGTTATAGCTAGTGAAAACAACTCAAAGATCAGATTTGATGTATAGTACAAATTTCTAATGAATGAGTAATTGATTAATTCATTACTTTAACAATATTTACAACTATGTGTCAAGCATTGTTGTAAGTACTAGAGGCAACAATCCATGTTTTCATTCTATAATAAATGAACATATATGTGTACATATACATATATACACATATACAAGAGGTCTTCAAAAAGTTTATGGAAAGATTAAGTTTGGGACATGTTAAGTATATGATGCCTATTTGAAATACAAATGAATGTGATAAGCAGAGATTTAGATATGAAAGCCTGGAGTTCAGAGCAGAGATTAGGACTGGTAATTTGTTTGGGAACCATGAACGTATAGATATATATTTGAAACAAAGGAAATGGATGAGAGTAAAAGTGGTAGCGAAGACATATGAAAGTTTAGTCCTGAGATCTTGCAAGGTTTAGTGGTTGGGAAGAGGTAGAAGATTCAGCCAAAAAAAAATTTTGAGTTGCCCTGTAATAAGCAGTTGTTAAGGAGTCACACAACTCTTAGTTGTTTTATGTTTCAATTATTAGATACAATATACTACTGCCAAAGGTGCACTAATAGTGTAGTATATAGTAGTTTGAATATATCTTCTTTGTTAATTAGAAATAATTTAAAACCAAAATGTAGGTATAAATTATTTTGTTGGAATATTTGCTCAAAGACCTTTTGAATTAGATGTTTGAATCAAACACTAAAGGTACTGTGAATAATTTAATTTATGTACTAATGATTGCTCAATCCCTCAAATCTTCTTTAGTGCCTGTAAGCATGTCTTGAAATAACAGGATCTGAATAAATGTTAGTTCCATGCTGTAATGTTTCATTGGTAGATATTTGATCATCACAAAGCCATTATTACTGTAGGGAATATTTCCCATTCATTTTCTTCAGCAGCATAAAGGCATACGAATGAGAAAAAGGTATTTCTTGAAATAAAAATTCCATATCCAAGTTCTTTCATCAATATTTTTACTTCTGACTATGAGGCTTTGATCAAACTGCCTGACCCTTGCACAAACTGAGCATAATGTTTTCTTTCCACATTTTGAAAGCTGTAAGACCTATTGAGATATGTGCTGTCCTCAGAGCTCCCTAAAGGAGAGCCAGGAATAAAGATAGTGGTAAACCGGTGTGTTAGATGACACCTCGATTGACTAGCTGTTGTCTTTAGCATGATTGGCCTTATGATTGGCTGAGGAAAGATGTCATGCTACTAGCTTCAGGTGAGCAAGAACCCTTTTGAAACTGTGGCCCATTAGCTGACTAAGACTTAAAGGGTTAAGTCCTGGGATAAGGATGGTGACTGCATCTCAGAGAAGAGTGATCTCTGAGAAATTTTCATTCCAGGACCATTTCCAGCAGCTGCCAACCAAAGGAGTGGATGCATCTAATGACAGGACCCTTTCAAGTCTATAACCCACAAGGTATGAAAAACAATAGTTAAAGAGATTAATGCATATTTTAAATCTATTTGTTTTCTTTCCTTCTGCTCTGTTATAGTTTCCTATGGTGCAATTTTTTAAAAAATGTACTCCTTATCTTTACATTTAAAGTCTGTCCTGTTCAAATTTTATTTTTTCTACTTGAATCTTAAATAAATGATTAGACCTTTCAATTTATTGTTTAGAAATTTACTGCCAGTCAATTTAGAAATATCTTCAGAAGTTTATGATGGCATTTGTTTGTTTGAAAAATTTAATTCAGTGCATCTCAAAATGTGTACCATGGACCCCAGAGGATTCCTGAGACTCTCATGGGCTATTGAAGTCAAAACCATTTTCATAATAATACTAAAATATCATTTATGGTTTTCAGTGTATTAACATTTGTACTGAAGGATCTAAAGCAATGCTGAGTAAAACTGCTGGTACCATAGTGCAAATCAAGGCAGTGGCACCAAACTGCATCAGGAGTCAGACCACATGTCACTTCCAAGCCCTCGAGAAAAAAAAAAAAAAGAATTCTAGTTTCAGTAAAGAATGTTTTAGGGGCTGACCAGTTAGCTCAGTTGATTACAGCATGGTATTTTAAGGTCAAGGATTTGGATCCCCATACTGGCCAGCAACCAAAAAAAAAGAAAAAAAAAATGTTTTTAATGTGAAACAGTACAAATTATTAGCTTATTAAATCTTAACCACTGAGTACAGATTGTTTTTTAATATTCTGGATGACAAAATAAAAAGTATGCGTAAACACTTCTACTGCGTACTGAAGTGCAATGATTGTCTTGAATAAAGTTCTTGGGCAAGTGAGTTGAAAACTGAGATAGTTGCTAGTTAACATGTAGTGCCATTTTTACTTGAAAGAACAACTGATGGACCAAAAGTGATTGTTTAGACTTAGGATTCTGGCAGATAGTTTATTAGAAATTAATAAAGCGAGTCTATCATTTCGAGGAAAACAACTAAAATTTGTTGTTAGTGATAAATTCAAACTCTCAAGTAAAAATTAGAATTTTGAAAAGCTTGTATACGCTCCTGTATGTTTGACAGCTTGCCAATACTTAAAGACTCTTTATGATGAGGTTGGTGTTGATACTGAGGAATGTAGTTTTCTTCTCTTGAATGATGAAATATGTCATTTGTGAGATTTGCATGACTACATGATCTAAGTGAGCCAATGCTTTATAAATAGCCAATATGATATTACAAAATTGTACATGGTAAAAGATCCACTCAAAGTGTGACAGAGACTGATGAATTTTAACATAACAAAGTAAAAAAATTTCATTGACATGACTTCAGATTCTACATTACAACCAACCTTTAAGAAACAAATACTTCTCAGGTTTTAGGGTAGAATCAAAGAATATCCACTATTATTTGAAAAGCTATGCAAATATTTCTCCTTCTTTCTAATTACGTGTCTGTGTGAGACAAAATTTTCTTAAAATGCTTCAATCAAAACAACACATTGCAATACAGTTAATTCAAAAGCAGGCAGACACAAAACGGGATTCACAATTTCTTGGAAAATATAGCTGTAGGAAAAATACGTTATTTACATAATGGTTTGTTATTATTATTATTTTAATTAATTAAATTTAAATTTCCTTGCTTTAATTTTTAATAAGGTAAATATTGATAGATAGCCCTCATAAACCATAGCTCTTTGGGGTCCTTAATAATTTTCCAGAGTATGAAAGGGTCCTAAGACCAAAATCTTTGATTATCTCTGGGTTTGTTCTTTGCAAAAGAAAAGTCAACCATAACAGAATGATGTGATTATAGGGTGTTAACTTATTAGTCTTAGAGTTAGATCAAAAAATATATAACCCCCCCCAAAAAATCTTATCTTTCTTTTTTCACTCAGTGACTCAGTCCATCACACATTTAACATAGTGATTATACATCTAAAGACTGCAGATCAGAAGCTTTAAAAAGTATAATGCTGGTGCTCTGGCTGGTATTTTTTGTTTTAATTAATGCTTATCACCTGGCCCCAGGCATTTAACATTTTAGTCATTTCCACAATTATACTGAGGATCTCCAATGATATACAATTTTTGATGATTAGAATTTTGATCCTAATGAAAATTGTCAGGTGGTGAAAATCATGGAAGTATAATTATTTCAGAATAGAAAAAGATATCAGAGATGATGTATTTCGAACTTTCTTTTGTCAGAGACAGAAACAGAGGCCCAAAGAGGGACAAAAAATAGTGTTTTTACCTCCTAGCATTCAACAATTAAATGTCCTTTTATAATTTCCTGCCATATCATATTATCTTGAGCATACAGAAAATTGTTAAATAATATTTAAATCCCTCATTTTAACAATAAGAAAAACCATGGCTCAGAGAAAATGATAGCCTATATTAACACTAGCTAATAAAAAAAAGTATGCATATTAATCTGCAGTCAATCTCTACAATCCCTACTGAAACAGGATTAGGGTCATCTTCTCACGTGATATAACTATATGGCAAGACTGAGAATAAACCATCCTCTTTTAAATCTTTACTTAAGCATATTTGATAAATTTTTAGTTGTTTATAACAAATTTCTGGATATTATATAATAATGATTAAATCCCTATTTACAACTGGTCTCTATCCCTAAACCAAATGTAGATAAGAGAGAATAATTTGTAATATTTGAGATGTGTCATTATGCATAAACTTCTCATTTGCTGTTAATTATGCATCTAACTATAGCTTTCATGAGGAAATCCTGACCAGCCAACAATGCCTCACGACTGGTTTCATTCATGAATTACGGGTAGGGCATAAAGTAACTCCTCTGGTGACAGGTACTTGAATTATGCATAGATAGTGAGAGAGATAACTAAGGAACTGGTACATTCACTGGAGGTAAATAAAACAAAACACATGGTTTAGAAAGGGATGGAGATTAATGAACTTCAGTGTTATGCGAATTTGGAATTGCACACAAAATTAGCCAGAATTCAATGAGAGTAATAATAAGTGTGTTTTAGATGGCAAGTAGAGGTGGAGGAGAAATTAAGAGATGGTGTTCAGGCCAGTGCCAGACTTGGGAATAGAAACTCCAAAAAAGCAAAGGTGATACCCACCCTCAGCCTGAGTATTGGTTTGGTGTACTATTATCAATGTTGATTATGCCTACTGCTGTTGGAGGCCAAAGAAAGTAAATCAGCTCCTTCGTTTCTATTTTTACCCATCAATATCAGAAATCTAGTTTAGTTTCAATTTTGAGTTACATCTAGTTCACAGGACGCCAAGGAAACTACCTAATCTTTTCTAGAAAATGTTCTTGGTATTCTAATTTGGGTGGATAAAGATCAAGTCAGAGAATACTTTTTCAAAATCAGTGCCATGATGTATTAGTAGTAAAGATGACTCTTTTGTGAAACACTAATGCGTTATTTATGTACTGTATGTACGTTATATATGCGTACTGTAATGTAATATAAAATATATTTTTACTGTAGAACATAGTAAAAATTTTGAAAAAAAAAAAAAAACCTGCACTAAGATGTGTCAGAAACTCCAATATTAACCAGGAAAAATCAAATTCCTACAAGGGTAACTTTAGAGCAGCGATGTAGGAGGTAGGGTGGGGGTGGGTTGTCAGTAGGTAGTAGTTCACCCCAGCAGGAAGGAATATTTTATCAGTGATGTTGTTTAGAATTTCTGGTGCATGGTGATAACAACAACCATACCAACTTTAATCACTTTCCTTCTGTTTTTAAATTCTTTATAGATATTGTACCCTCTTATTTCCTGCATACACAATAAACTGCTTCTATAACACCTGACTTCAGCCTTGGTATGCCATTGCATTATAGCAGCAATGGACGTTCCAAGTTATTACATACCAGAGTCAGTCTCTTTTATCAAGTTATTAATGTTTATATAAGTCACTGCAAAAACCTGAATTAATCACGAATAAAACAAGGGAAGTGTTTAGAGGAAATGGCTATCCTGATTTTCTTTTAAGTATAATTTATTACAAGATTTCTTTTTCTTAGCAGCTAAGGACGAAAAAGAGTTTTTAAAGAGTCCTGGAAAGCTAACAATGCAATTTTTATGCATGAAAAAATATTTTTTACTTCCAAAATCAAGGTAAAAAGAGGGAACAGATCATAGTTCCAACTTCCAGAAGTTATGCATAGGGTATACATGAATTATAGTTGGGAATGGAATATGACAAATCAGCAAATAGGTGTAATTGACTAAGTACTATGGGCCTATACCAGATATTAGAAGACATCTAAGGGCCGGCCCAGTGGCGCACTGGAGAGTGCGCCACTTGGGAGTGTGGCGGCATTCCCGCCGAGGGTTCGGATCCCATGTGGTGACCGGTTCCCGCTCACTGGCTGATGGACCGAGGGTTGCGATCCCGTTGCCGGTCCCCGGTATGGGCACGACACCGAGGGTTGCGATCCTGTACCGGTCAGTAAAAAAAGACAAAAAGGAAAAAAAAAAAAAAAGAAGAAGACATCTAAGAAGCAAAAGATCTAGTTTCTGTTCTTTAGGATTTTAAATGTAATTGAAGAAATAAAACTGAAATACATAAGACAATAGCATATAACACAAACCTGCATATTATTAAGGGCTAAATTATGTATCACAGATTATAAATTATAGAAAAGTCTTACAAAGGAGAGGCTAAAAGTTCTTCTGGAATAGTATGCTACCACTACTGAATTATTGATAATGATGTAATGTTTATTAAGTGATTACTTCTGTTAGATAGTATTCCAAATCATCTACATTTATTATCTCATTTGCTACTCACAACTATTCTAAAAGATAAATGCTGTTTTCATCCTTCTATTACAGATGAAGAAATTGAGGCACAGAAAGATTAGGTGACTGAATCAAGTTTACAAAGTTAGTGACAGAACAAGAATTTGAGTCCAAGTTGTCTGTACCCAGGAACAGCACTTTAAACTGCTGTCCTAAACTGCCAGAGATTTTACTAAGGCGGTGGTAATTGGGTTGAGTATTTATGGAGTGACATATTTAATTGAGAGAAAAGAATATGGAGAACATCCCAGTGTGAAGGAGGCCATGATAATAGAAGAGAAATTACAAAATTAGTGTATTTCATGTTTTAAGGGTGAAAAAGATTAATTAGATTTAAAAGTTTATGATGCGATGTGTCATGGGAAATGAAGATGGGATAAATTTGATGCTTCGAGAATTTTGAATTTCATCGAGTGCATTGTTGATGAGGTAAAAAATAGGGAGCCATTAAAAGATTTTTTTTTAACAGTTACATGACAAAAGCCATGCTTAGGGGCAATTAGTCTTTAATAAGTATGAAGGTACATTGGAAGGAGAAAAGAACAAGAGTCATGGATTTCAGCTAGAAAGCTATTTTAATAGTCTAAGCTAGGCTGGTAAAAAAGAGGAATATATGGACCAAAGAAGCAATTTGAAAAAATAATGATCAAAATTATTGGTTGGATACAGAGAACGAAATTGAGGACTGAGTCAAGGATACCTTTCAAATTTTGAGTGTAGGTGATTGGGACACTGTGTAGTACCACTAACAAAGACAGACAAGCTTGGAGATGCAAGTATTTTTTGAGTTTGTGATACCTGACTAGACTGTAAAATTTTCATAGAGCAGGATGGTGCCATATTTACCATTTTAGCCAAAGTGCTATGCCAGGCATGGTGCCTGGCACATAGTAGATGGTCAGGAAAATATTTTTTTAAATGTGTGATTGAATGTGGTTGTATTAGTCTGTTTCTGTTGCTTAAACCAAATACATGGAACTGGCAATTTATAAAGAAAAAATTTATTGCTTATAGTTTCTGAGACTGGGACATCCAAAATCCAGGGAACACATCTGGTGAGGGTCTTGGTGGTGGCAACAGTGATGGCAGAGTATCACATAGTGAAAATGGTGGAGCAGAGAGAGAAAGAGAAACTAACCTCCTCATTCACTTTCTTTTTAAAGCCCTCCAAACCATGCCCATGACCACCATTTTTAATCCATTTGTTACAGCATGGTCCTGCAATCTAATCACCTCTTCAAGGCCCCGGCTTTCAATCACATAATAGGATTTCCCACCCTCTTAACACTTGCCATAGTGGGGGACAAGTTTTGGGGAGACACTCAACCCAGGGCAGTGGTCATGATAGGATAATGAGACAAAAACTTTTGTAGTATCTACAGGACTACAACTTCAATGAAGGAGTAAGTGGGGATACAGATTTAGAAGTTGTCTAAATAAAGGAGAGTTTTATAAAGTCATGAGAATGGATTAAGTCATGAAAGATAAGTTGTTTTGGGAAAAAAATCCAGATGATCTAGTGTAGGAACCTTTATTTTGAGGGCCTGAAGACATATGAGTGACAGAATAGAGGTTATTAAAGATAAGGAAACCAGGAGAGTGTGCTAAGCCTTAGTTTCTACATAACACTCTCCAATTCTTCAAGAGTTGAAAGAACCAGAGCAATTGAAGTATGTAAAAAATAATTTGTGAACTAAAAAGTAAGTGATATACAATATCAATTGTGATCATGATTATGACTATTCATATTGAAAGCAGAAGACATGAAAGGAACCAGGAAGAAAAAAACCTGTAAAAATTAGAGATTGGTGGCACTGATCATCAAGTAAATGTTTTCTGAAAAAAGAGAAGTGAGAGAAATAATATTTACTTAGTATCTTTTATGTTCCAGAAACACTTTGAAGGCATATTATGAGGCAACCTGTCCTACTCATTCATTTATTTAATGTTCAGTACCTGTATAAGGTAGATATTAGCATCCCTCTTTTACTGATGAGAAGACCGAGACTCATAGATTTTGTTAAACTTGCCCAGTTCCACAAAGCAGGCAAACGGTAGAGTTAACTCAAAAGGGGTACATCTTAGTACAAAGGACATTGGGATGATTTAAAATTGAAAGGTTAAGAAGTAGGTGAAGAGGAAATGGAGGAAGAAGGTATAGATTTTTTATTTAAAAAGTTGGCTATAAACTATACAGAGAAATAGGCTGCTAAAGAGAATTAAAACTTAGAAGTCACTTTTTCAAACTTCCTGTCCCATATATACACTTTCTAATAGCCTCAGTAAGTTTTTCATTCGTATTCTGTTTAAACATTCTCAGAGAGTATGAAATCACCGTTAGGAGAACTCATCCCATTTTGATCAATGCTAATATAAATTGCATAAAAACTATTTCTAAAAACTCATTGAAATCTACCTAACTGTAATTTCTACTCATTGGTCTTGATTATGCCCACTGGAGAGAAAGAAAATAAGAGTAATCTCTCTTACATGTAATAACCATTCCCTCAAAAAACACCTGCTAGGTTTCATTTGTCTTTTGTTTTCTGGGATAAATGTCCTCAACTCATTCACTCATTTTTTAAAAATCCTTTCATTTATTCATAGACTTTTTTGTGTGTGTGTGTGTGTCCGGCAACAGATCGCAACCCTCAGTGTCGCGCCCGTACCGGACCGGGACCGGCAACGGGATCGCAACCCTCAGTGTTGCGTCCGCACCTCGCTCAGCCAGTGAGTGGCCGGTCTGTATGTGGGATCCGAACCCTCGGCGGGACCACTGCCACACTCCCAAGCGGTGCACTGTAGCAGTGCGCCACCGGGCCGGCCCCTATTCAGAGACTTTTGTTGAACACCTCCTATACTCGCAATTTAGTAGGCAATAATAAAAGCATAGATAGTGATGAAATATGTTGAGGGGGACATTTCCGCAAAAGGGCTTAAATAGTCTCTGAAGTAAGAAGACACAATATCTCATCAAAGTGAGGATGGGGATAATATTAAGATGGAATGTTTAAACTGAGGATATATGAAATAGCCACAGTGGGGATTTTAAGTCAGAATTAACAATAGAGGGGGGTGGAGCAGCAGAAGCCCAAATTAGGTTGGCTTGTTTTATTTTTCCATTTTTATGGAGTAGTTTATATCATGGGCAATAATATTATCAAGGCATGAAATCCCAAAGCTGGAACAGATTATTTTATTGGATTTGAACATCTTTGCCTTTTTGAACTAGAGGAATCTATATCCATGGTCTTCCATTTCACCTGGAAAAATATATAAGTAGAAACATATGGCTTACTGGACCATTCATGTGAGCCATCAGGGTAACTTTGTGTCGTTATATTTGAACGTATCTACCCTTACCAAGGTTTCAATGGATAGAAAATTTCCTGAATCTCTTTATTACAAGCATACTTCAAAAAATTCATGGAAAGATGAAATTAAAAGATAATACAAATCTTTCCACAAACTTTTTGAAGACCCCGTCATATATTGTCTATTAAATTTTTCCTAATTCAGAGTTTACCTCATTGAAATTACCAATAATACTGACAAATTCACAGTTCTCATACTGTCATTTGCTTTGTAAGCAATTTTGATTTCTTAGTAGACAGGAAGAATTGGAGATACACACACACATACACTCACATACACACAATTTACACTTAAAAAATTAGTAGTCAATTCCTTGGAAATTTAAAAAATACAAAAAATCTAACTATAATGCAGGAACTAATTTTCTAATATTGGTTAAGATTATTTTAGTTAGAAAATATAAATATAATTATATTTTGTTGGTATTCAAAGACCTCAGTTTTAATTTATTATAGTCAAAGTTAGAACTGCACATATCAGATAATTTACTCTGATAGTGGCTAAAAATGGTTTGCCACGGAAAATGATTTCTCACTTTCTTTAATGAGAGAAAATGAAGGTGATAGTGAAAACTTAACTAGATATAGGGACTTTCTTCATTTTAAAAATTATGAAGAAAATAAATGCTCATTTAGTGCTTGTATCACGAAATAGTCTCCTTGGATTTGATTCTGCCTGGAGAATTTATGGTGTGTCAATCATTTGACACATACATTTTTTTTTTCGTTCAGTGAAAGCCACTAGGTATATTTAATACACAAGAATGTAAGGTGGGTTAGTCTGTTTTACTTAGTTCCAATATTATTACTTGAAGAAGAGAATATCTCAGTCTGCTTGACCCAAATTAGAAATACCTAATCATTTTTTTACAAGTACACACTGGAAAATGTCAGCAGATCATATTCATAGCTCATGAGTTCTCATTTGGGAATGGTATACTCCAAAATGATAACTCTGACTTATGTGGGAAGACGGAAGAGACCGAAAGAGTGGCTATTAATCTAAAAAGACTTTAGTTGTATCTTTAATGTTTAGTTGCATTTTACAAGGAGGCTAGATGCATGTATTATTGTATTATTTAAAGGTTTTAGAAACAAAACTTTATACTTCCTTCCATGTTTCTCTGAAAGAGCTAATACTTCCCAGTAGATCAAATTTTTGTTTGTTTATTATTTTTACTCAAACTAATTCCAACTTTTAAAAATATCTTGCAAAGGGCCAAGCCCATGGCGCACTCGGGAGAGTGCGGCGCTGGGAGCGTAGCAGCGCTCCCACAGCGGGTTCAGATCCTATATAGGGATGACTGGTGCGCTCACAGTGCTCACTGGCTGAGCGTGGTGCGGCCGGTCTCAAAAAGGACAAAATAAATAAATAAATAAATAAATAAAAATAAAAAAGCTTGAACAGTACCTGGCATTTGGCTTAATATTTCTTTCAGATATATTAAACGTACATCCCTGGAGCAATTTCCAAAAAACACTTTTTAAAAACAGCTTTAAAAAATCAGAAATTAAAATGATGCACTAAAAAGGTGGCTGGTCTCAAAAAAGGACAAAAAAAAAAAAAAATCTTGCAAAGATACAGAGTAAGCAAAACAAAAATTAGGAAGTAAGACAAGAGGGGAGAAAAAAATAGAGAGAAATAGAACACAATACTAAGTTATGTATCATAAGGACCCTTACGATTTTAGACATTGGCTAGCAGACAATATTAAAACTTCTTGAATATGTATGTAAACTCTAATATACATTTTCATATAGGGGAATGATTATCTTTCTGTTCTTTGTATTAGGGGACAAGACTTGAGTCTTCACTTGTCTAAAGTCCCTATCAAGTAATTGATGTAAGAGCATCTAAACACACTACACAAGGAACTGTTATCTGACCTGTCTTTGCCTCTTAGAAGAATATCTTTAATTAGGTTCCATACAAAAATAATGGAGTATGATTCTAGCTTATATATCCTGGTTCATAACTTCATAACCAGTTCCAGTCTGTGGATGAAAGGATGAGGAAAGTCCGTTCAATGCATCAGTCACATATTTCCCCTGCACAATGTGAAAAATGTTATAACAATAATTAATAGTGATATTAGCTTATTAGTTTAATGCCTGAGAATTCAGCCTTGAAATATCTCAAAAAGGACAAACCACTCTGTGAGAATTGTATTATAAGCAGAGAGTCTTATAAAAAATAAAGTATCTCCAAATGTCTTTGTTATGAATTCTTATCAGTAAAAATAATTTGGGGCATGCAGGCATAAACTAATATATAATGTATATATATATTAGTCTATAAATTATATTCATGGACTACTGTACTAATATTTCCTAATATATCATAAAAACTTAACAAAATAGGAATTTAAAAGGATGAGACAAAATAAAAATATTTTATGTAATTTTATCAGTACCAAAATATTTATGCCGGTATACTATCATATTAATTCTTAATATATCATATTAATAAATTATGGATTATATTAATACATTAACATGTTGTGTGAGAGCAATGTGATTGTCAGGTTTGACTAGGCCATCATGTTTGATTGTATTATGCAGCTGATGAGCAGTTCATCCTGGGTAAAATAATTGTCACCTCCACCTTCTAAAAAAAAAAATACTTGTACTCTCTTTACTTCATATTTTTCTTTCCATAAATATTCTTAAAAGCTTTTTTATTTTGTGAGGGGAATTTAGCTAAATCCAGATAATTTTATAAATAAATAATTTATTTAATCGAATACACATAAACAGCAATGTGTATGAAATGTGATGTAAACAAAGCAATATTTTCAGTGTGACTGTCAAGTGAGCCCTGAGTCTTTCCTCAGGGTATGTAGGATACCATACGGGATGTGTGACCTTCTGACATCCATGGCTGAATGAAGATGCCAATGTCAATCAAAGTATTAAACATTAGTAATGCTTTGCTTCTTTCTTACCATATTTTGGATTAAAAATCTATGTGAAATAAATTCTAGTAGCTTACTCCCATGCTTTTGCTGATGACCTTGTGGCTCGCCCCCTTCATGGGATGTGATCCCTTCTCTTTGAAAACACCATAAAAACAAGTTCAGATGCACTCTCTACATCAGCAATTGTAAGTAATTGGCAAAGATCAAAGCTTTCTCTTAGGAATGGTTTTTCAGAATTTCTGAAAGCAGGAAATATTTCCTGCATGTTTTCCTAACAGCAATCAACTGCAATCTTAACTGTTATCAGGACTAGTCACATTTTCTTCTGAGATCTGCACAGCTTAGAAAAACCAATCTTGGTTTACCAAACTGAAAAAACTGAGCTCTCTAAATATCAGGGTACTGATGATTTCATTCTGTTGAGAAGATTTAAAATTAATTCTTTCAGTAGCTTGTTTTGCCTTTAAATAATACCTGATTATCACATCAGTCTCACTGTTAGTCAACTGCTTGTGCTCTTGCTTCTGTAACTGTGCTTGCTTATTGCATTAGCTACTGTACCAGCCACATGAATTCTGAGAAAATGAAGCTCACTACTGCACTAGCAACACAAACAAAACTTAAAAAACCTGGAAGAGTCTGCCTATATAAATCCTGTAAAACTTAAGCTTGGGGCTCAGGTCTTGAAGCGCTAGCTCATCTGGGCCTGTCAGCGTAATAAAATACCTGACTCTCCAACCCTCTGAGTGTCAACTGCTTCTCTGTCAAGTCCATTCCATAACATTTTCTGGTGCATTGGCCAGGAAGTGAATCAGACTGGCCCCTTGAGCCACCAGTCCAGGTGGGGCAACCCAGTGGATCGGTGACACCACAGAGAACTGAGGAGGCTCTGCCCAGCCATTTTGTCAGGACCTCACACAGTGGGACCTCACTGATCCTAGGAAGCACCTGTTCAAACAGACTCAATGGAGGGAAGGACCAGCCAGACCTCTGCCACCTGTAGGACAGGTAGGACCCTCCCTTCCCCTGTCAGTTCAGTTCAGGCCTGCCTCTGGGCAGAAGGGGAGCTTGATCACATCCCAGAAGGGTCTCCCTGAGGGCCCATATGTTTAAACACCATGGTTTAAGGATCCTGTAGTGAGGTCCATCTGGTCAGGACTTTGTTGTGAGGTCCTTCTGTTCAGCTCAGGTCTGGATTGGGGGAGGGAAAAGTATTTTAACCTCTGTGTGAATGGGGACTGAAAATTTGTGTGTGGAACCAAGGCTACGCCATCGTTTCTGAGTGGGTCCTAACCTGTGGTTCCATGGTCATGACATATGGCATAATGGTGATTTCCATGTTCACAGAAGATGGGACCAGGCCCAGGATTTATATGGGTACACCTTAGCTGAGGCGGACCTTCCAGTCCCACAAGGAATGTGGCCAAGTGGATGCCAAATTGTTTCCCCTTTTGCAAGGGAGAGGGAATCCCCACCCTTTGTTTGTGCCTCTGTTTCAGGGAGGGATCTGGGAGGGGTCCCACACATGACAAAGGGAAAGCCTTTGTCCATGTATACGCACCCCTTGTGCCCCCAAAAGAGAGGCAGGCACTTTCTTTTTAACCTGAGTGACATTTATTTGACTCCCAAGGTGTGATATGTCCTTTCATATAGCTTACTCTGGGAGATCCGTTACTAATTCTGCCATAGAGTTCCCCTCCCCATGCATGAGTTCCATACATCCCCATGGATGAAGCCCCCACTTGTCACCTAGAAGGGAACCCAGATTGGAGCCATTTACTAGTACAACTTTTCTGTCACCATCCGACTTTTCCCCATTACCTGTATTCCCCCAAGAGCAAGAAAGCCCTAGTCTATGGGCTATTGATCTCTGTTCACAGTCTGCAAATCCACCCAGCCTGCCAGGTGATAAAAGACTCAGGCTGCCACTTCCCTTATGCCTGGAAACCTTGCTTTCTGGTGCATGAAATTGGGACTGTTTCCTCATTTACAGTTCCTACCTGCCTGCAGACTTCTTACCCCAGTGTATGAGAGGGTTGTTTGGGAACTCTGAACATTTGTTGAGTGGCAGCACCAATGCTATCTGGGATATAAACACCTGAGACAGAGATTGGAAAGTAAAATCAGATATGGGGATGAGTGCTTCAAAACCTACCATCCTTAAATGTATGCTTAAGAACTTTCATAAGGGCTACTCTGGGGAGTATGGAATTAAAATGACCCCTGAGAAAATACGGACCCTGTGTGAACTGGAATGGCCCACCTTTGGAGTCTTGTGGCCTTCAGAAAGGACCTTAGACCTCCCAAAGGTTTGAGCAGTTTATGAGGTCATAACAGGAACCAGGACACCCAGACCAATTTCCATACACAGACTCCAGGTTGGCAATAGCTCTGACCCTGTCACCCTGGGTCTGGTTCTGTGTCCATAAGGGAAAGTGTAAGGTTCTCACTGGGTAGTTTGAATGCTGGAATGCAGCCAGCAAGAAACAAAAGGCCTGCATATCAAGGAAATCCAGATGAAGATCCCTTTCTGCCCCCACCATACCCTGCTTCTTTAGAGATGCCTGGCCCCAGGTACCCCCTGCCAGATAACCCTCCAGCTTCAGTTCCATTGGCCCCACTGACATCATCACCAGAGAGTTCTGAACCAGTGGGAGGGCAACTCTGCTCTGCCCAACAGGTTCCAGTCCTCCAGATGCTGCTGCAGGAGACCCAAGGCCCACAGCAGATCAATCCAGATGGCAGTATACAGCCAGGGCACCCTCTCTTCTACTACCAACGCTTTACAACTACAGACCTCTTGAATTGGAAACATCATACTCTGTCATATTCAGAAAAACCACAGGCTCTCATTAATCTTTTGGAGTACACTTTCCTCACCCATCAGCACACTTGGGAAGACTGTCATCAGCTACTCCTTACCCTCTTCAACACTGAAGAATAGCGACGTATCCTGGCAGGAGCCAGCCAATGGTTGCAAGAGCAGGCACCCACAGCTGCCCTGGATCCCAAGAACTGGGCAAGAGATGCTACACCAGACACTGTGCTGAACTGGGACTTCAACAAAGAAGAAGGGAAAAATTGGCTCCGCCGATATAGAGAGGCCCTCCTCCACAGGCTGAGAGCAGGGCCCAGAAAACCCACAAACATGTCTAAAACAACCATTGCGACCCAGAAACCAGATGAGCCACCCACAGAGTTCTATAAAAGTCTATGTGAGGCCCTCCAGGTCTACACACCCTTTGGTCCTGAGGCAGCTGAGAATCAATAGATGATCAATGCAGCCTTTGTGTCCCAGTCTTGTGCCAACATCCATTGCAAACTTCAAAAGCTGGAAGGTTTTGCTGGGATGAATGGCACACAGCTCCTGGAGGTGGTCAACAATGTATTTGTCAATTGGGACTGAAAGGTCAGAAGGAGGCAGGTAAATGCCTAAGGCAAAAAGCAGCACTCTTGGCAGCAGCACTCGATCCAGACCAAAACTCTGCATCTAAAAAGAAGAGCCCCCACTGACAAGGATGAACACCTCTACAGTCCAACCAGTGTGCTTACTGTAGGGAGCTTGGCCACTGGAAAAATGAATGTCTGAAAAGGGGGGTGAAACCCCAACCAATGCCCCAAGGCAAGACACACTCCAAAAGGAGGAAATATGAGCCTCAACCACTGAGCCAAGAGTTCCAGGACCTCATTGGCCTCACAGGGATGGACTCAAGATTAGGGGAGATTGGGCTCCCTGTTAGTGGGCCACCAGGAGTCCATGGTCAAAATGATGGTTGGGGGCCAACCTATGACTTTCATGGTGGACACCAGGGCAGAACATTCTGTAGTCACCAGTCCAGTGGCTCCATTCTCAGGTGGAAAAGCTACTGTTATTGGTGCTACAGGGACACAGGCAGACCAGCCATTCTGCAGAGCCCAGACTTGTCACTTGAGGGGAAAACCCTCACACAGGAAGGAAAGCTCAACTGACCTGGACTAGACTGCCACAGGGGTTCAAAAACTCACCTACACTCTGGGGAAGTGCTAGTCTCAGACCTGGCTGCCTTCCCAGGAAACAGGTTGGACTGCACCATACTCCAAAATGTAGATCACATCCTCTTGGCAAGTCCCACACAGGAAAACTGATGGGAAAGAACAAGAGCCCTACTGAGCCTGCTCTCTGACTTAGGATATAAAGTGTCCTGGGGAAAAAGCTCAAATATGTCAACAAAAGGTCTGATACCTAGGATACCACATTTCTGAAGGATGCCGCTCACTGTGAAAAAAGAGGAAACAAGCCGTTTGTGCTATACCCCAACCAGACACCAAGAGCAAAGTTTGAAAATTCCTCAGAGCTGCTGGCTTCTGTCAAATCTGGATACCAGGATATTCAGAAAAGGCTAAGCCCTTGTATGAGGCAATCAAAGGACTTTAAAAGGGACCCCTAGTGTCAGATCCAAAACAAAATTGTGCCTTCTTAGAAATCAAAACTCTGTTAACCCAGGCTCCTGCCCTAGGAATTCCAGATATAACTAAGGACTTCAACCTCCTTGTACATGAGAGAGATCATATGGCTTTGGGGGTCCTTACCCAGACCATAGGATCCTGGTAGAGGCCAGTGGCATACCTATCCAAGCAACTGGATAACATGGCAGCTGGCTTGCCACCCTGCCTGTAGGCCCTGGCAGCCACCATTGCCCTAATTTGAGAGGTGGACAAATGCACTTCGGGACAAAATCTCAATGTAAAGGTCCCACATGAGGTGACCACCCTGATGAACAGTTGGGGATACAAATGGTTGACCAACTTGAGGATGACTCACTGTCAAGGACTCTTCTGTGAAAACCCCCAGGTATGCCTTGAAACAGTGCAGACTCTGAACCTGGCCGTGTTCCTACCTGTCAATCCAGCTCCCTGGACTATTACTGTGAAGAATTAATGGATGAAATATACTTCAGCAGGCCCAATTTGACAGACTTGCCCTTGACTGACCCAGACATGAAGCTGTTCACAGATGGGAGCAGATATATACAGGAAAGACAATGAAGAACCGGATATGCAGTAATGACCCATAGAGAGGATTTAGAGACAAAATCCTTGCCACAAGGTTGGTCAGCACAGAGATCAGAGCTATGGGTGCTAATCCAAGCACTCAGACTCTCAAAAGGAAAATGGGTCAACCTTTACACTGACTTTAAGTATGCCTTTGCAATCTTACAGTCCATGGAGGACTGTACAAAGAAAGGGGCCTGCTGATGGCAGGGGGAAAGACACCCTGCCACACTTTAAAGACCACTTTAGCTAAGCTTTGCCAGGAGACAGGGTTACCCTGGATAGATATGCTTCCCTTAGCTTTGTTATGGGTCCGGTGTATGATGGGGCCAACAGGATATTCTCCTTTTGAAATTGTGTGTGGGAGACCACCCAGCTTATAGTTAGACTACAGGGGGACCCCCCACCAGTTGGGGGAGATAGAAATGTCACAATACTTACAGTCACTGGCCAGGACCTTCTGACTAATAACCAGGACAGTTTTAGAATGAGCTCCCATTCCCTTAGGAAATTGGACCCACCAGTTCCCGGTGACACAGTATGGGTAAAAGACTAGAAAAAGGCCACCTTAAAGCCAGTTTGGACAGGGCCATACATAGTTGTACAAACTACCCCTACTGCAGTTAAGGTTGCAGGTTTAATTCCCTGGATCCATCTTACATGGGTAAAACAGACAGCTCCCCCAGACAATACCACCTTGTGCTCCATGAAGGCTGACCCCTCTGACCCACTCAAGATCCGGTTCCAAAGATGCTCTGCTAATCATCACAGCCCTGCTCTGGTCACACCAGAAGCTGAGCAGTCCACGCACACCTGAAGCCTGAGGAACTGACAAGCCCTGCTTCCGCCACTCTATGGGCTGGCTGATCTATGCACAGCTGAAGCCTGAGGATCTTGCCACTGTGGGACATAAAAAGTACACTGATTTATTTTTATGAAATGATAAGCATATGTCACCCCTTGCTTTCAGTTTTTGCTATATTGCTTGTTTTGCCTTTTGCCATAGGAATGACAGCAGTAATCTTAGAGGATTGGAATAATATAGAAAAGTTTTTACTAATACTCCTCTGTTTCCTGTAAACAGGATGTTTTTTAGCCATTTCATGGTGGCAATGTGCCTTTTAAAGATAACCTCCTCCCTGGCCACATGCACATGCATTCAGCTTACTGGCTCTGGCACATATACTGTCCCTTGCTCCAGGCCTGGGAAAACATGTGCAAAGGGGGGGAAAACTTACAATTACTGTACATGTGGAAGCTGGGGAGTCACCTGTTACTGTCAGTCTCGGCCCTTTCAACAAGACAGTCTCCAAGAAGGGCCAGGACACACACATGCTTCCACTCCTACCCCCATTACCTAGCCTTAGGGGATTCAGGCCTCAGCCTGGGCCCCCAGACCAAAACTCAGACCACAGCCAGATGTTAAATGCCATCCACCACCTCCTAAATATCACTAACCCTGCTCTAGCAATGGATTGTTGGCTCTGTTTGCCTGAGAAACCCTGGCATATTGCTGTCCCAGTAAATGGCTTTAATAATTCTAAGGGAAACCAGAGTCAATTTGACTCAGCACAGGAGCCTAGGTTGACAGATGTTGACATGCCACTGAAGGTCTAACAGTATATTCAAAGCCATGGGAAAACAGTTTAGGTGGGTAACCTAACAAAGGAACAATGTGCCATTATCACCAATATTGACTTTCCTTGGCTACTGGACCTTGCTGTAGACCCCAGGTAGGCCTTTTTTGTGTGTGCAGGAACTATGCCTACCAGTGCCTCCCTGCTGACTGGGCAGGAGTCTGCACATTAGCCTCTGTCACCCCACACACAGATATTGTTCCTGGGAATCAATCCCTTATGGTGTCCTTAGGGGCACATGGCAGAACAAAAAGGGGAATCTAAGTCATTCCTTTGTTAATTGGCCTAGAAATAACCACTGGAATAGGCACAGGGGTCAAAGGAATAGCCTCCTCCATAACTTTCTATTGGAAATTATCTAAAGATTTCTCCAATGACATGGAACAAATAGTCACCTCTCTGGCAGCATTACAAGATGAGGAAGACTCCTTGGCAGAAGTGGTCCTCCAGAATAGGCAAGAAATAGACTTACTCACTGCAGAGAAACAGGGCTCTGCCTCTTCCTTAATGAAGAATTCTGCTTTTATGCCAACAAGTCAGGGATAGTGAGAAACATGGTTCATCAGCTAAGAGAGTGGTCGGCCAAAGGAGGGAGGAGTTAGAAAAGTCTTGGTTTCCATGGACAGACACCTGGAGCTGGCTGTCCTAGCCTATGCATCTAGCTGGTCCACTGTTTATGTTATTCTAAGCTCTCTTATTTGGCCCATGTATTTTAAATTGCCTTGTCAGGCTCGTTTCAACTCATTTAGAGTCAATCAAATTACAGATGGCCTTGTCGTCACAAGAATGCACTTATATGCCCCTAAAAAACAAAAATTTTGAAGGTGATGCTCACTCCAATGTTTAGAGAGAGCATCAATGGGGGGAAATGTTGAGAAGATTTAAAATTAATTCTCTCAGTAGCTTGTTTTGCCTTTAAATAGTATGCAATTAACACACCAGCCTCACTGCTAATCAACTGCTTATACTCTTGCTTCTGTAACTGTGCTTGCTTATCACATTAGCTACTGCACCAGCCACATGAATTCTGAAAAAACAAAACTCACTACTTCACTAGCCACATGAGTGTTGAGAAAACAAAACTAAAAAAACCCAGAAGAGTCCACCTATATAGACCCTGTAAACTTAAGCTTCGGGCTCAGGTTTTGCAGCACTAGCTCATCTGGGCCTGTCAGCATAATAAAATACTTGACTCTCCAACCCTTTGAGTGTCAACCACTTCTCTGTTGAGGCCATTGTGTAACAATTCAACCAACAAATTGAGAGTAGAGATAAATATTTCCCTAATTCTTCCCTCCTTCCCAGATTGAATGTTGCAAACTATAGCCTTCCATAGTAATAAATGTTTTTTAAATAATAAAAAAATTAGGAGTAATATTAAACTTTGAAAATATCCCAGTTAGTCTTCTTTTACTTTCAATATTGCCTTAATGATCCAAATAGACTAAGTTTAGTCCCCAGAAAATTGCTTATTCATATAATTTGAAATTGCACTTTCCATGAAAATTACATCATTCTACTGGAGTCAAGTTTAGAGGGCAAAATACAGCCATTTAATTACCTAATATATTATAATTAGTCAAAGGTTACATGACAAACTTGTAGTACCCAAGAAATAAATCAGATGAAAATGTGAATGATGCAATGTAGTCCTTTTATATTATCACTTGGTAATTGCTAGAACATATTTAATTCACATTCAAAAAGCCCAACATTTCTAGAAGTAAATGATACACAGATTTATATCTATTTTATAAAATTCAACTGTTAATGCTCGATTTAGGAGAGTTTCTTAATTCTATATTACTTATTAAAGAGCAAAAGGATCAAAATTTTCTTAACCTGATCATGATGTCAAAGATGTCATCTAAATTTCTTATCTATGTGGACTGAATGTTCCTAGCAAAAACATGAAATCTCATAATGGCACCTCCTTACCCCACAACAAGAGGTTGTGGGAAAAAAGTCAAAACCAGCCTGTTTTTACCTTAGATATCAGAAAATTAAAATTTTAATTCAAATAATTTTATTTACCATATTTATTGATAGTTGTTGAAACTCTTAAGCCTAAGGTACTATAATACCTAAAAGAAAATTAAATAATCTTGAGCTGAAAGAATGTTGGGGGAGCAATGAATAATTTGAACCTATAAAAATGGTTTGACAATAAAAAACAGGACTTTTGTTTTCAGAACCTGTCATGAGACCTTCGGCTTATTTGTGCCTAATATATAAAACAAAGTACTGGGTAAAAAAGACTTCACATTTCTCTCCCATCCCTCCTTCCTAACCATTTAATGGGGCTAGGACTGAGTTTGATGAGCCATGAAAATGAGTATTTTGTAGGTTAATATTTGCATCTGTCTCACAAGACTTGTAGAGATTAAAGACTATTTTATTTGGGACAATGTGCAATGTAAGGTCGGTAAAACTTAAATGAATTCAAATAAGAAATGAAATAAAACACAGTGTGAATATTCATTGACAAGAAATGCTTATTTAGCTTCTCTGAACCCCAGAATCTTCACCATACTGTCAAGTATGTTATTGTAGGACCTTGTACTTCTGCTATCATAACATATTATGATTATTTACTTGATATTTGTCTTCTCTGCTTAATTGTAAGGTCTTTGAAGATGGAAATTAATTATGTTTGCTACGGTGTGCTCAGCAATCAGCATGCTACTTGGCACATAGTAGATGCTCAGTAAATATTGTTTCATGACTATGTGCATTAATAAATAATAGTTGGAGTCTGATGTCTAGAATTCTTAATTTAAGAATTTCTGAAGATGACAAGGTGATTTGATTATTTTGGGTGACCACATATTTTGGATTGAGAACTATACACATATAACTATTCAATAATCTAAAAGTAAAAATGTATAACCATATATATACAATATATATATTCAACCATATACTTATGGATGTGCAGCTGTATCTGTATGATAAAATGTAAATGTAGATTTTCATTTTCTCATTAAAGACAATGTGGAAATGTATCCATATGGCTAAGAGAATATTTCTGTTGTAGTCTAGATTGTATTCATTCTCATCCTCTCCCTTTCCCTCCCTTCTTCTGTTGCTTTTCCATTTGTTCCTACTCTTCTCCTGCTTTTCTTTCTCTTCCTGCTTCTTCTCATCTTGCTTCTTCTAGAGTCAGGCATTAAATTTTATTCACACAAGGTAGTACAGCTTCATGTACAGAAAGAGAGAGAAAAGAAAGAAAACAAGAAAAAGAAAATAAAGTATAAGGGTACGCACATCATCAATACTCTACTGAAAATTTGAAAACAACCTTTTTCCCACATGGAGAGACAGTCTTTTCTATGCAGTCTTCTCCTGAGTATTCAAGAGTCTGTCAAACAAATAAAAACTCTCCGAGCATCAGATTAGTGCTGGATTGGGTTCTACAAATAAGATAACAGAATGTAATCAGTAACAGGACCTCAAAGATCATGTTTCAATAATTCTTAATGAGTTTTACGTCATAGAAACTATGGTGAATCTGATGAAAATAATAAACCTTTTCTTAAGAAAATGCAGACACACACATACAAATAAAATTTTGCAATAATTTTAGTAAATCTACTGGACCCTGGACCTAGTCCAAACCCTAGAAAAATAATCTATCCATCTATCTATCTATCTATCTATCTATCTATCTATCTATCTATCTATCTATCTACTGTCTGTCTGTCTGTCTCTCTCTCTCTCTCTCTATCTATCTATCTACTCATCTGTCTACCCACCTACCTACCTACCTACCTACCCATCTATCAGTCCACCTATATCTCTACCTAGAAAATGAGATATAGAGATGTTATTTGCATAGTTTAGATATACAGCTCTGAGACGGAAATCTGTTCTATCACCGGGGCTCTCTATCTTCCTGATCATTTTATTCTTTTTTTCTACTCATCCTGAAAAGGAGATTAGAGAGAGATGAAGGATTTCTTTACATGTACATCTCTGGCATTCTCATAGATTTTCTTTTTAAACAGCTACCTCCTTTTATTTTAAGAACAAATCCAGCTATATGCCTATAAAATATTGCTTCAGTTCACATGTTTGGTGAAGAAATATTAGGTTATACTAGATCAGGGTTATAGAATTCATGTGGTTATTTCCTGTGGTTATTCCTACACCTTTGCTGACTCAAACAGAGGAAACAGTATCAGCTGCTCCATTTCCAACTAGTAACCTCACCATGTTCTTAAGTAAGGAAATGTTCTAAGTGATCAAGTAATAGCATTGTGCTACTAGTAAAGGTTAAAAATACCTTGCTCCTGGAAAGAAACAGGTAAAATTGGGTAAAAGCATCTGGCAATGCTCAAAATGAAACTTCTTCTCTTTGTAGCCCAGCATTTTGTCAACGGTCAACTCCCTGACAATTAATGGTACACAAGTAGAAAATGACCTGAAAATATACCAGGGCTGTTGGCAGAGTGAATACAAGGAGAATGAAAGGCAGTGATGACTCCTAGAGTCCAGGAAATGCATCCCTGGCCAGCTGTACCTACTTGGAGAGAAGAAGCAAAAACCTAAATGTGGAGTTTCCAGTTTATCATTTAGGGGGAAAAAAGTATAGGGAAAGCAGTATGGAAGAAATGTAATTGCACCTAGCATCATGAGCTGTGCTCTCATAGTTTCGCATGATAATATAAACATGCTGTCCAGAAAGCTTTTCAATATAGGGTTTGTTTGTTGCTTTTCATGAATTTGGTCATTCCTTGTTTATGAGCCATTCCAGTGACCCATGGCATTAATCACCTGCTCTTTCTGATGATGAAGATACACATTCTCTCCAAGGCCTGGGGAAACTCTTCCTGTGTCACTCTTTGGCATTATTGGCCACCTGTGGTTTTGCCATTTGGTTTTGATTCTATCACTATGTTCAGAGAAGAATTTTTAAAAATAGGTTGTTTTGGTGGAAGCATTCCTGGCGTTAAGAAGTTTGTGTTCATGAATATTCATAATAATAAAAAATAAACAAAATTAAAAAGAAGTTTGTGTTTTTTAATTTTTTTTTCTTTATCACCTACTCTCTCATCAGGCTCAAGATTTTTTTCTTTTTAAAGACAAGTGTTAGCCAGTCAGTAAATACAGACTATTACCATACAACTCCAACAACATATTCTTAGACATCTTCAACCACATGAAAAAAGTTAACACAAGTGTTATTAAGCCATTTATCCACTACACCTGTTATTTTTAGAGAACCAAGATTGGAAGCATGATGAAAGAAGGTAATTTATAAACTATAAATATATTGCAAGTATAATAAAAGAATTTTCAGAAATTTGAACGGAGAGTGATGAAGTATTCTATTACAATAGAACCTACTAACTTTTTTTTACAAAGAGTTAAACAATTTGTGCATAAAATATTTTCCAATAACATCACACAAAGAATGCAGATAGTTGGCTGTTTGATTATTGGAAAGAGATTTTCGGTGCTACTGATATTAGTCTATTCACTTCAGAATAACCACTATTTCTTGCTGAATGCTATGTTTTTAACATTTAGCTAAGCAATAGCTGGATCACAAGGTATTAAAAAGTAAACTCTACATATAATAATACAGAAATATACAGTATTTTATAACTGCTTGCAAAAAAACTTGAGGAGCAGTATTTTTAAAAATAGAGAGTGGTTAACTATGAATAATAAAGACTGAAATTTTGTAAAATTTTTCAGTTTTGAAAATTTCCAGGATATAAATAATTGATACCTTCTTCATCCACTGATGTTTACTTGATTCTTCTATTACATAGTTGGAAAATAGAAATCCCCCAAACCATGGGGAGACCATCCAGAGAATGCTGTGTAAGTTAGTTACTGAAGTCTCATTGTGCTGCTTAAAGCTGATAAATTGCTTTAGCTACCTTTACAGATATTTATTAGCAAGGACACCATTTTAGTACTTTATATTTAAGTGATAATAGAATATGTCTACAATTTTGAAGTTGGTTGCCATGAAGTAATTAAGATATTTATATTGATAACTTAAATGTGATTTCTTTCTCATGTATAAAATATATATTTTGCTTAAAAATTTTCTAAAAGAAACAATTAGGATCAAAAAAAAAATATTGACTTGAACATTGGTGTGAACAACTCCAAGACCTACTCTTCGAGTTTAAAAAAAAGTGCACATCTTGTTCCATTTTTTTCAGTTCCATAATTTAATGAGCACATGGCAGTGATCCATGGAGAAGAGTTGATCTTACATTGTGTCCCCAATTTTAATTCTCTCAGTTTTCTGACACAAATAACATCAATTGATTCTTTAATATATTAGAGAAAGGCCATGCAATTTGGTATTCTGTTCCTCAGGCCTGTGATGCGTCTGTCCTAATCCATGGGACTTATTGCTTCTCTGGATGGGGGTCTCTTCTTTCCATATTAGCATCCTTTGGATATTCACCTATTGGATCCAAGTGCTCACAATTGGGAAGGTGTGATCCTGTGCTATGTCCCTTTACAGTCTTTCTTCAATGGAAAAATAGTTTATTGATTTCTTTATAAGTAGAAGGCAAAATTTAAGACCAGCCCTCAAACTTTAGGCTATTAGTATGAAGTTAAATTATTTCTTTGTTAATGACTCATTTATTAAGCTCAAATTTTAATTACTTTATTATAAAATATGCAATTACAGGGAAGTATACATGATTCTTTTATGAAGTTGATTCTAAAAGTTGTATTTTTCTATTTCTTTTATTGTGAACATTGAAGAAATACGATTAATTTGGGAGTATCGCAGCTTTCCTCTTTACGTTCTTGTGTAATGTCATCTTATTGTTGACTTTTCCCCACTGACGTTTTGCATCATACACTCTTTGTCTTTTGACTGATCAGTCAATCAACAGTGCAACAATAGAAACCAGTATGGTGCCTGCCCACATGTGGCAACATGTGTCTGAGGGTGCTGAAAGACAATGAAATAAATTCACGTGTAGTAATTTCACTTTTATAGTACAAATTACTAATGCCTGCCAATCCTCAGAATTAGCTGATGGAGTTATGCAGCCTCATGAAGAACATTCTTTTAAATGTCCTCATATGCTACATTAATTAGAACCTAATAGATCAGTGTCTTTAATTATTTATCACAATTAAAGCAAAAAACTCAAGATAATATGTTGCTAAAAAGAACTCCACATGGCAAAAGAGTTTGGAAAAATACCATTTTTGAAGTCTATTGAAAACATTTAGCAATATAGTGCTAATCCTAGCGGGAAAAATGAGAGTTGAAAGAGTATCTAACATTTTTGAGAGTTTTATTTTAGGCCGGACACTATTTTAAATCTTTTACATTTATTATCTCATTTCACTAGATACGAGTGTTATCTCCATTTTACAGAGGGAGAAGCTGAGAAGTAGAAAGGTTAAGCACATTCCCAAGTTCAAACAGGTAGTTCATGACAGTGTGAGGAACTGAATCCAGGCATCTCGCCCAGGAGCCTGGTGTACTGCCACCTCGCCATGGTAAAGACATTACTTCAGAGAATAAAAATGAGTTATTTTACATATTCACTGAAAGCAGAAGGAAGGGAAAAAACAAAAACGGAGAAATACAAGCTGTAAAACCAAATAGAAGATAATTTGAAAGAATGGCCTGACAGGAAAGGTTCTTGAGGGAAACTGTTAAACCTCTATATTTGATCTTGTAAAAGCTTCTACTGCATACTTTAACTGTTTAAACATGGTTAATTGTGCCTTACTATATATTTTAAGTTTTCTCCCCCAAGTCCTATTGGTTCAATATGAAAATGCTGATTTTTTTAATTAAAAGGAGAAATATGTGTGTATCACATGTTTCATTCCAGAATCCTCAAAGGTGGCTTTTGTTCTTACTTGGACATGCATCTTTTATAGCATAAATTTTTTTCACTTAAGGCACAGAATTTTTCTGCTAATATATATATATATAATATATATATATGATATACATATATATAATATACATATAATATATATATAATATATTATAATATATAATAATAAATATATATAATATATTTTTCTTACTAATATAAAGGGGCTGAGAATATTTTTATGAATTTTAACAAACAAGGATTATGAGAATATTAATTTATTAATGAGAAATATTTTAATGTAAACTTTTAAACTGCTTTAAAATAATATTTGCACAATGTTAATTTCAAGTTAGCCAAAGTACTACTATATACTACATAGAAAATGAAAATAATAATTTCCCATACTGGCCAGATGCCAAAAAAGCCCCCAAAAAACCAAAACAAAAGAAAAAGTAAATGAAAATAATAGTTATATTCTTTTACTAAAATTATTATAATTTTTCTAGCAACTTTTATAATTTTATAATTTTTAACTTTTGAAAAAAAAATCAATGCTCGAAAGAGGAAAGCTACTTTTGCTAAAGTAAGACATATTTTTCAATGTAAAGTGATTGGTAACTTTTGTGAAATACTTATTTGGAAATTTTTATTCCTACTTGGGAAAATAGAATGGTTTGGTCAGGGCCTTCACCTTGGGTCCAGTTGGGTGTGGTTCAGCATCCTTTGTAAGCAAATTGTGTGTGTGTGTGTGTGTGTGTGTGTGTAGTTAGTGCGCATGCATGCCAATGTATCTTTTTAGTTTTGTTCCTATTTTTGTGTTCTTTAGAGAGAGAGAGAGAGAGAGAAGAGAGAGGAGTTTTAGTGAAGCAGGTAGGCAGGCGTCAGCCTCGGGCATCCGCCCTGCGCAGCCATGCTTTTCAATCTGTGGCTCCAAGGACCTTTTGGCCAGTTAACTAGCTCATAGAGCTGCATGTGAAGGGGTCTGGGGACCCAGCCTGGCATGAAGGGTTTGTGACCCAGTCTGTGAATGGGCTTGAGGGGTCTGGGAGCTCCAGACCCAGCCCTAGCTCGACAATCAGCCCAGTCAGTGCAGGATTACTGGCAGGTAAAAGAGACCGACAACTGGCGTGGTCGTGTAGCTTTACGATTGGCGTCACAAACAGGATTAAGAGTAGAAAATAGGCGCTGTGAGCAGGATTCCAGACATTAGCAGTAGCGCCACAGTACTCAAAATTATATTGTCATATGTCCCTTTGTCATATTGTTGATAATTATACAAACTGACAATCTGCCTCATTTTTTCCATTTGCAAAATGTCTAGGGAAATATATCTCCTATTAGTGCTTTTAGTGGAAAATTTTAAGATTAGATTCATATTGTATTTGTAGTATTTTAGATAAAGGTATTTTATATGAATAACAAAAATGCATAGCTTTTTTTCTTGACTAGCTCCTGGCTCTGAGCCTTTAAAAGTAGCTCTTAAAGTTGTGATATCTACCATGTAACTTTATTAATCTTTATTAGAAGTTCGTATATTCAGAATAAAATCTCTGTAGATGTAAGCAAGTATTTAAAGGGACTATTTATAAACACTGGACAACTCACATCATTAAGATGAGCTAAACTTCTTAATAATGGTAAAGGGGAAAGAGTTTCTTCTTTTTGTTTTACTTTCCTTTCTTTGCCTTTTTGGGGATAAATAAATTCATTCAATAGAATCTATTATTTTTAGAGCTAAAATGAAAAGTATTAGAAAAAGTTAATGCAATCCTCCCATTACACTTATGAGGAAAGTAAGCCCCCAAAAGCCAAGCAGCTTGCCCGTGGTTACACCACCAAGGTGGCAGAGATAAGTGCCTGGTTCATAGCCCAGGTCTTCTCTGCTCTACCATACCTTGTGAGTTTCTCAAAGGGAAGAGATGAAACATTTCTAGTGAAGAAGTCAGAAAGAAGTGCCATCAATGTACTGTAGTTTTGTTTTGTTTTTTTTTAAACAAATTGGGGCCACACCTCAGTGCTAATCATACTTCTCCAACCGGAAAAGTGCGGCCTTCTGAATCATCGCCAGTTGCATTGTGAGCCCTCTACTGCTTGCAGCTTCTCTATGCAGGTATTAACAATTACATTGTGTGGAATCAGCTGGCACAAAATTGATCATATTCTTATCAGGCTGTATCAAAACAGCATACCTCAGTCACTAAACCTGTCAGACTTGTTTCCTTTCTTGTTGCCAGTGACTGTCATTATTTTCCAGCCTCCCAGCCCTGACCTGGCTGATATAGATCAGATGGTGACTGAATAGAAGCTATCCCAGTCCTGGGTCCATGATGTATGCGTAAGTACTCAGCTTTTCTCAGTAAGGGTTATCAGTGGGAACAGAGGTTTACGACTCCTGAGACAGGCAGTGCAGATGATGGCTGGGGGAGACTGCTTTTAAAGAAGTTTTTCACTGTGTTATTGTACTTCGTGTTAAAAGTTTTGTAGTTGTTGTTCTTTTACAATGTAAGACATTTTTGAAATAAAAGGGGTCAACGTGATCCTTTCTTTCTAAATAATAGAAGTGGAAATGATATGCAATAATATATCAACTATATTATGTTTAGATAAACCTATGCTTTAAAGAATAAAGTGTTCAATATAGTTAACTTAATTTCCTAAATATGTTCAATAACATGTTAAATTTTAATCATATGTTGCATATTAAAGTATATTCTGGGAAAATGAAATATAAATTTAAGAGTAGACTCTATTAGAATTTTTATTTGTTTAACTCAAAATATTAGAAGGTATGATAGCAATAGGATTATTGTATGTATCACATGAATGAGATGATTGAAATTAAAATCCTCATATGTAAATAATTATCAGATTAACAAAATCTGTACTCTCTGTGACATTTGTCATAATTGAACACTGAACTGAGTAATTAATGAATTGAAGGTAAAGAAGTATGTATATATGTATTTTTGTTTAGGAGATACTCAGGCTATTGTTTTACAGATTCAGAAATGAATAACTGATATTTGATGAGTGATGTCATTCAAACTCCTGCTTAGTCTAACTTTTGAATCTCTTTTGCTTCTCAAGAGATTCTTGATTTCTGTACAGACAGAAATTTCCCATTTGTCTGCACTGACTGATGTCTCAGACTTAATCATGATTTTTGTGGTAATTACAATTGTTCAGTCATTTGATTGTTTCTTTAATTAAATAAAATACTTCAAGCCTGTAGGCTCTGGCAGTCTTAAATGATGAGTGTTGCCCTCCCTGTTTCACTTTCAAATAACAGCATGAGACTGAGGAAGACTGTCAATTTCTTTCTTTTCTTTTTTTTTTTTAAAGATGACCGGTAAGGGGATCTTAACCCTTGACTTGGTGTTGTCAGCACCACGTTCACCCAGTGAGCAACCAGCCATCCCTATATGGGATCCGAACCCGTGGCTTTGGTGTTATCTGCACCACACTCTCCCGAGTAAGCCACAGGCCGGCCCAAGACTGTCAATTTCATGGAAAAGGTTTCCCCCCACAGACCCTTTTGTGACAGCATATTGTATGTACTTATTAAATACAAGAAAGTATAAATATTATTTACCAAGATAAGGGCAGAATAAAACAAAACGTGCAGTAGAAAAAACTTTATATTTAACAAGCATTCATATAAATATGCTAACAATTTTGGTTTAAAAAATTAGCAAAGTTCTCTCATACTCATTTCAGAAGTCTGCAGTATGGCTTTTCTATCAATCTGGTTCTCCTTTTCCCAATTTAAGGCAGTATTTCTACTAACTCACTCATCCACTCTGAAAGTATAATTACAGACATGAAATTTCAAGCCTCATCAGCTTTGATTCAGAATTTATAGTTCTGAGGATTTTAAGTATCTTTTCTAATTGGATTCCAGACCAGTATTGTTTTTAACACAGATTTTCTGTCAAAAAGTATGGATTGTGCATAAAGATAATTAAGAAGGTTAAATAGTGGGTTTGTTGAATTCATTAGTAAAGGTATTTTGCCCAACAGATCTAGTCTGTAAGGGTGAATGAGTCAGATATGCTAATAGCTTCTTAGCAAAAGTCCTGTCTTTCTCACTGTGGTGAAGTAGCAGTACCAGCCAGAGATTCAGGGGTGTTCTAGATCCAGCTTTGTATTCATTTCTCTGGACAAATTACTTACCACTGAAGGCTTCACTTTTATCTGTAAAATGTGGAGCAAGTTTACAGTAAATAAATGGGGGAGGATGACACCATTAATGGGCCTTGAAATCATTTTTGTTTATAAACACAAAGCTATGTTTACTTTGTTGGTTTATTATTTGATTTATTTTTGTATTATGCATTTTGGTTTTTGTTGTTGCTGTTGTATCTAAATAGTAATAAAATAATATGATATTAATTTTGTTATAGTTTACTGTGTCTTAAGTAATAATTATTATATTATAGAACTGTTGTTTCAGATAGATGAGTGTATACCATGCTGGATTATAGAACATTTCTTACCATGAGTCATAGTCAAAAATATTTTTGAAAACACTGGGTTAGATAACTCTAAAATCCTTTTGAATATTTTCTTTCTGTAAGGTCAGAGTTAATAGCTAGTTAATATGGAGAACATTAACTTTCTTAAGGCATTAGAGAAACATTTACGTTATCCCAAAGTGTAGATTATTAATTTTTTCTCACTAGTCCCTATATCTGTTGCCCTCCACAAGCAAGGCAGAGATGAGGGACATGATTACTAGCAAGTAGAGGTCATAGCGTCAAGAGGCAAAGCAGTAAGTCACATTTTAATGGCACAATCTGATAAATGTAAAAATGAAGTATAAACAGGGAGCTATGGAGATGTCCACTCAATCTCAAAAAAGCTTCTCTGAATATGTAATAATTGAGTTTAGTCTTTAAAATAAGTAGGAATTAGTTGCAGGAGAAAGAAAGAGGTTTTCTGGGCTCAGAGAACATAGCCCTTGCAAAGGTCATGAGGCTACAGATACACTTGTGAATAGATGATGGAAATTGTCAGATGAAACTGACAGTTTGATCAGTCTGACTGTGAAGTGCCTTTTGTACCAGATTCAAACCTCTGAACTTATGAGAGGTGAGTAAAAATTTAAGCAAGAGGAAGAAATGATGAAATTTGCAATTTAGAACCATCAGGGTGAACCAGGGCAGTATGGTGGTTTTATTGTCATTCAGGTACACTGCAGAAGTAAATGAAGGGAGTGGCGTGGAGACGGCTATGTACATGTTGTCTCCTCTGCCTACAGTGGATGTTTCTTCTCTCATTCAGTGAGTCCCCATAGTCTTCCTTCAACATCCTAATCAAAGTTACTGTTAAACTTTTCTCCTACTATCGCATCTTAATTATTCCTGAAGTACAGCCATCTTCTTCAAACTTGTGTAACACATTGTGTATACTTCTATGGGTACTTCTTTCTCGTATGGTTAATTATTTGTTTTCAGTTATGTCTCCCCAGTTAAACAGAGAGCTCTCTGTATTCCTAGTGCCAAATACATTGCCTGTCCTATTGTAGACTCTCGACATTTGTGTGTCGACTTACATCAGCCTAAAACCAAAGAACAGATATTGAAAAAACAAGGAAAAGCTAAAAATAATTGAAAATTTCAAGTTTATTTTTTATTACATATGTATTAAAGAATTCCTACGAGATATTTGAGGTGCAATAATTCAGAAGATAAATTAAAAAATTGAACAGCGAAGAGGATTTATTCTAGGTAAATTTATGTTGAGATGCTGATAGGGATTTATTTTTGAAGAGATGAAAGTTAGGTTAATGCTTATAGACTAGATTTTAAAGTTTCATTTATTTATTAACTCAAAACATACTAATTATACTAGCTTATAGTTCACTAGTAGAACACCATACCACATATAATATATGTACACCTCTACAAACATTATTTGTACACATAAGTGTTATGTGTACTTGTATATATCATGTATGCATGCATACATGTATCAGATGTATGTAAACAAACACATACATATACATTTGAACAAAACAAAATAGTCTCTACTTTTATGGTGTTTACAATCTAAAAGAGGAGACATCATAAACAATTAAACAAATGGATGCGAATTATAAATGTGACAAGTATGAGGTAAAGATTTTGTACTATTTCTAAAAATATTTGCTAATTAACTTTATCTATTTAACTGCCAGGTTTTTTTTTTTTGAAGTAGGTTTTTAGTTTATATGATATAACTCTATGGTCTATTTTTGTTTATTTGCAGTTAAATGAAAGCTAAATTCATAAAATGCATTTTGAAAACATTAAATACTGATATAGTTTCCCACTATGCTTAAAAAAAACCTTGTGAAGATCTTAATAGGACGTCTTCTCTTAATGCTATTCAACAAATGTAGGAAGACAGCATGCAAACCACACTCTTGATGAAGAAGAAACGTCTTATGTTGCTTTAAGAGGTTATTTGCAGTAGCCTTTAAAAAGGATATTGTGTCTTGGTGGGGTTGGGTGTGTTAGGATAGTGAATGGATATTTGGGGACAAATAGCAACAAAGTGTTCATGCTCTTGAATCATATAATAATTATAAGGCTTTATTATTTATTATGAAGTGTTGTAAACCCTTAGCATTTCAGGAATATTCGTATTCAAAACCCAGGTTCAAAACAGTTTAAAGACAAATCAGAGATGTTTGCATCTGTTGTTTTGGATTCTGTACATTATTTTTTCTTTCAGTAGTGTATATGATTAAACTTTGACTCTTAACTAATTTCCTGTAGTTGCCAATATTGTGAATGTATCCATTTGTCTTTAAATTTTTTGTAGAGTTTTAAAAACTTAATAATTAATGGCTTATTACTTCACAAAATTTGAAAACAGGCTAATTTGAGGCATTCAACAATTTATATAACATTATCATAGTGTGAAGAGAGCAGCTCACTTAGGTATTTTATAGAAAATAAAAGGGAGTTAATTTAGAATATACAGTATGATCTACCTGAATGGGGACCATTTGAAATTGCCCCTTTTATAAATTAAAAATCATTGCATCCCAATGTCTGGCTATGGCAAGGCCTGGAATCCTCATAGTGCCAATTGTCTATCTCTTAATCCTGTTCGTCATGCCAATTGTATAGCTAGGCGACCATGCCAGTTGTTGGGCTCTTTTACCTGCTGGTAACCCTGCACTGACTGGGCCGATTGTCGAACTAGGGCTGAGTCTGTAGCTCACACACCCCTCGAGCCTGTTCACAGACTGGGTCACAAACCCTTCACATGCCAGACTGGGTTACCAGACCCTCCAAATGCCAGGCTGGGTCACCAGACCCCTCACAAGCAAGTCTATGAGCTAGGTAACTGGCCAAAAGGTCCTTGGAAGCCATAGGTTGGAAAGTATGGCTGTGCCGGATGAACACTTGAGGCCAACACCCACCCACCTGCTTCACCAAACTCTCTCTCTCTCTCTCAAGAACACAAGAACAGCAACAAAACCAAAAAGATACATTGGCACACATGCGCACTAACTCCACACACACAATTTGCTTACAAAGGATGCTGAACCACACCCAACAGGACCCAAGGCGAGGGCCCTGACCAAACTATTCTATTTTCCCAACACCCAGCAATGTCATATGGATCAAACTCTCAAGTCTCTTTCTGGTCTTGTTTTATTTTTTCTATAATGTAATATATGGAATGACTAATGCAACATTCAGTATACAGTCAGTCTCCTGTGTCCACAGGTTCTACATCCCTGGATTCAACCAATTGTGGATCAAAAATATTTTTTAAAAAATTAAAAATACAGCACTAAAAAAATAATACAAATAAGAACAATACAGTATAACAACTATTTACATAGCATTTACATTGTATTAGGTATTATAGGTAATCTAGACATGATTTAATGTACTCAAGAGGATGTGCATAGATTGTATGCAAATATCCTCTTTTATGTCAGGGACTCAATTAAGCAACTGGATTTTAGTATCCTGGAGGCTGGGAGAGGGGGCTGGAACCAATCCCTAAGCATACTGAGGGACAACTGCATATACTTTTAAAAGCTAAATATCAAGACAACATTTGAAAAATCCTTTGTACTCTAAAAAATTCTGACAAAGATACTAGAATGTCAAACAATCTTGCAGATACATTCCACAAGTAAGAGAAGATAGAGCAAGTTGGCAAGAATTAACTCCTGAAAATAGAAAAAATAAACCCAGTGCAAAACAGAGTGTAGGGTGTGTCTAGATACTATTGTGAACCTAAAGGAAAAATCTTTCTGTTAATCTTTTGATCTACAAAGTGTCAAACAACTGCCTTAACTCTGGTATCTCCCCTCTTGCCAGATTCTTCTATTTGCTCTGCTCTGCTTCGTTTTATAATCAGCCAAATAAACCTGAACAGGCAGATGGACCTAAAGTGAATGAGACCTTTAGTGCAATATGTCAGTGTCAAATCACAAGAAAAGCAATACAGAGTAAAAGAACCTGCAGCTTCATCTTGATAAAGGTTTTTAAAAATAGATTAAAAATCAGGTCATTTATGTTACTGCCATCTTTCACACTGAACACATGAGTTCGGTCATATGTTTAGATCTGAACAGGTTGTAGGGACTGGTTAAGGACTGGATTTGATATATTAGCATAGACACTGCCTCAAAACTACATCAATGATATCTTAGCTCTGCTAAATCAATGAGGCATTTCCTGCCCTATTACGACTCTACTTCCTACCTTCCATCCATCTCATCATTCATCCTTCCACAGTCATCTTGCTCCTGTGCAGGTATTAGTCCCTGATTATATCTTCATTTTCAGTCTCAAACTTCTCTTGCTTTAGGTGGGACTGGTAACCATTTTTGCTATTGGTAATATAAAGGAAAGATCAGTTCAATTTTTTTTTTTCATATCTCATATATCATATCACTTTTTAAAAAATATTAACTCATGGGATATTGTGATAGGTTACTTAGGATATTATCAGATAAAATGGTTAAGACAAGTACCTTCACCTTTTTACAGAATGAGCAGAATCATTTTTAGTAAACTGAAGATATGTGTTCTTTTTAGAGGAGAACACAGACTTAAATTTTTTGCTTTTCATAATTTATTCTTTTTCAGGCAACTAATTCTTGCTCAGGACTCAACTCATCCTGTCTTCTTTACTGCTTGGCCCAATAAGAGCAGCAAGAATTTACTCAGTATTTACTACATCTTCAAAATGAACAAAACCATTAATTTTTCCTCATTTTAATTCATTTAATTGGTCAGCTGCCATCTTTTCTTTGTTTACAGCAGCTGTTAAAAGAACATTAAACTTATACCTTATTATTATTACTTATAACTAAACTGTGGCAACATAGAAGGTATAGCTTATTAGCAGTTCTCCATTCACAAACTTATGGATTTTGAGTCAACTTTTTAGTACTAAAAAAAGGTTGGCTAAGGTAGAGTTGTAGTTTACTATCAAGGAACATTGTAAAGCCAACTGCTGCTATATTTTAACCTCACTACCCATCTTGAACAAGCTGAGTTAGGTACTATTTCTGATATTGGTAAGCCAAAGTTCAGACTTAAGCATCCCTCATTCCCTCATTCCCTCAAAAACGCAAAATTTTTTTTCAAGTGTATAAAGAACTCAGACAGCATTAATGTGCATATCTCTAAATTAATAAGAATAAAATGTTCTATATTCATTATTATCTTTCTGGAAGTGATTCATTATATTTTAAATAAGATGCACTTTCATTTAACAAGTATACATTAGGAGTTGTTCTAGACATCTGGATGTGGATCATCTACTTGAATTACTTGTTATCTATGTATTAGAATAAATGATATAAACATTATTTAGAATGGAATCTACCTATTAGAATTGCATTTTCTTTGATTCATATGCTAATGTTGAGGAAACCAATGTTGCATTTATAATGTTTTACTGGTTAACTGTACAGGAGAAGAAAATACATAGAAACTAGATTCCAAATCCCATAGTACACTTAGTAAAGTATGGCTATTATCATGCATATAGCTATGAAATAAATTTTTTTCTGGCTGTAATTCCTTTTCAGAGTTTATCTGTAGTTAGACATAATACTATAATAAGTGGATTAATGTTTTTTATGCAAATGTGGAAGTAAATTTCTGTTGATCTATTTATGAAAATAAAAGTAGGATTTATTAGGATATAAAATTCAATAATAGAACCACAGGTATTTGTACACAGACAAAATTTAATACTTATGTTGTTTAAACTATACATGGTTTGTAACTTTTCTTTAAAAGCTCTGAAGTTAAAATTCAATTATTCTCTGTTATTCCATAGCTACATGGTATGTCTTTTTAAACTTCTGGGAGTTAGGTGATTTTATTATAGCAATTAATTAGGAACCAATGAACCACTCAATGTATATTCCGACCTTCAAAAAATAAAAAATGGTTATTTGAAAAAATTACAAATATTATGAAACAGCATTTGGATTACATGATTTTTTAGTTAATTAGTCAATGATAAGGCAACTCAGCATTAGAGGGGAAAATTCCAAGAATGAGAAGCTCTTAAACTTTTTGTACATAGCTACTCATCACCTCTTTCTCACACAGCTCTTCAGATATATGACAGAAAGATTCTGGGACATGTTAATTTTGTTTATTTAATATGCAGATTATATTGGTTGTAAACATTGTTGATCTCCTTTATATAGGACAATAATATCTTAATCACAGCTCCTCCCTCTGAACTGGATTGCAAAATACCACTGAAATATAAACCTTTATACCAACCTTGCAGGAACCTAAGTGAAGAACGTTGGCTGCTTATTGAAAACTGCATTTAAAATATATATGTATGCATTTAGTTACTGAAGTGTTTAAGGAATAGCATACCAAAAATATACAAACTATTTTTCAGAAGAAAGTGTGCTTAGTTTATACATTTTTTTTAGTCACTATTCTAATTTTGCTTTTGTTTCTTGAGCTAGCCTCCCAAACTCAGTCACAAATACTAGAATATGATTTCTCAAGAAGCATTTTATGGGGTGTGAGATGAAGACAGTTAAAATTATTGGGTGAAACAATTAGACTTGAGTTAGAAAAGAATTTATTGAGAGGCTATTGGTCTATCTCATAATATTTAAGAAGAAGTAAAGAGTTGACATGAGAGGTATGGATCCAGCCCACTGGGTATGACATATTGAAGAGATGGGAAGGCTTGATATGCACTTTCCTGTAATTTAGCATTTTTCTTTTCAATTTTTCTTATGTTAGTGTTTGAAAATAGAATTCCTGAGGTTGTATTTGAGAAAAAAGAAATGCTCTACCTGTTACCTAATCTGAAGTTTAAAACCTAATGGAAAAGTCCTGTTGTTCTGCTTACTATTTTACATGGCATGTGTTGTTATTTGTCCACAGTCTCAGGGTATAAAAATAAAACCTAAGACCAGGGGCTCTTGATTTGATTCTGGGTAGTTATTAATTGCTGTTTGTCAAACATTGATTATGTCTTCTTTGTCTGTGGGAGATGTTGGCAAGTCATGTTCCTGGATTTATTGTGATTCATATTCATGGTTGAAAATTTCCAAATCAATTAAGTGACTGCTATGCCAGGGCCTTTTAGAAGTATTAAAAACAAAACAAAACAAAACAAAAAACAAATCTCTGCCTTTCAGGAGCTTACAGCCTTGATGGAGAAATAAACTTTGTATACATAGGCAAAAAATAAATTAGCATGCAATCCAGGGCTAACAGTGTAATAGACTATAAAATATACAGGTGGAAAGGACAGAAGAATGTTAATAATATGCTAGGATGTTTATATATAATCATTACAGGCAGTATTTCTATAATGTGTATACCCTTTGTCTGTAAAATATCCCTGTTATTACTGAGATTTTTTTCACACTTACTAAATTTTTTAAATAGAGAAGTGTGATGCAACTGTGTGTTTACATTATTATTCTTTAATAAATTCTATATTCTATGGCATTGGCCAGATATTTATAAAGCTGATTTTTCACACACACACACAAATGGGGGGGGGGGGGTTTTTTTTGCATATGTCAGGCTTTTCTCTTTCCCATTCACTACTTTTCATTCCCACTGGTCTT
>NW_007726208.1:74038-119571 GCF_000696425.1 Galeopterus variegatus | reverse complement strand
GAGAGATTTTTAAAAAGATGTTTTTTCCCACCCCCCCAAAAAGGGGGGGGGGGGGGATTATTTTGCATATGTCAGGCTGTTCTCTTTCCCATTCACTACATTTCATTCACACTGGTCTTATTTCTTTGGTATATGAACTTGCCAAGCTTCTACTCACCAGACATGTGCTGCTTCCTCTGCTTGTTCTACTCCTGCCTCTGAGCTTCTCCTAATTAGATAATTCCTGGCGTCTTGCTTTAAATATCCTCAGGGAAATCTTTCCTGATCCCCTACTGTAGATAAGATTTTCCTGCAAAAGGCAAATAATAGCACTTTGCATTTCTCTTGCACTTTTCATTACGAAAATTATACACATATTTCTATAATTTTTTTTCTTTTTCATATCTGCATCTCCCCCTAGGCTATGAACTCTGTGAGTATGTCTGATTTATCATTCCACCCTCAACTAGCAGAAATTTTCAGTAAGTGTTTTTGAATGAATGTATAAATGTCAGAATTCTTTACCAAGAATAAGACTAAAGACCTGTCTTTAAAGAATTGCTACAAATATGATGTAATTAGCATATCAAGTGTATGTAATGGGAACTTCCAATTTGCATAAAATATTTGTCTTTTCAGTGGGTTATAGCATTTTCTTTTGACATGTTTTTGGATTCATGTATTAGAAAAGACTTTGTTTGAACCATCAATAATTGAGTCATAATAGACTTTGAATTAAGGTCTTTCTTGAAGTTTCAGAAAAACAGATTTCTATATTTTTGGAAGATACTAGGGTGTGTGAATTAATATTTAAATATGAGTATTAATTTGTATATTTCCATTTGTAATTGATTAAAATTTCAACTTTGAACTGTCTTAACAATAAGAAAATTTATTTAAATTAACAGTAATACCAAAAGCAGGGCTGTTCTCAGTGGCATTTGATATAGCAGCTCAAATGTGTTATATGAGACCCAGATTCTTTCTGTCTCTTCACTTTGCTATTCTTAGTGAGTCAGCTTGTCCTGAGGTTGGCTTTTCTTTGAGTTGCAAGATGGCTGTGGGGGTCTCAGGTGTCACACTGAGGCACAATAATGTCTGAAGGGAAAGGAAAGGAACCATCTTGTAGTTTGACTTTTTTTAGAAGAAAGGAAGTCTTTCCCAGTGGTCCCCCAGCTAACTTCCCCTCACTTATCATTGGCTAGTCTTGAACAACCATTGTCCAGGGGAATGGAATTATCATGATTAACCAATACAAATTACCTGGGGGTGAAATAGACGTGGGTATGTGTTTTAAGGGAATTTTTGCCCAAGGGTCAATGGTAATTAATAGCTCTTTTTACAATTCAGTCAATTGACGATTGAAAACTCAAAGAGGCAAACACCAGCCAGGAGGGGTTTTTAGTTAAAGTGCCCAACTTTGTATTCAAGATAACACTAAATAATAATTGGCTGTTACTTGTATTAGATGTTCAGATTTCTTTTGGTGAGATCTTTCTTTTTCATTATTTCACATATCTGTTTAAAATTTCGTGTTAGGAAATAAATGTGAAGAGATTTGACTCTGTTCAAAATCTGTGAGCATGACCTAGACACTGTTTCTCACCCTTGAGAGTAACTTCCTCCCCACTGGTACTCAAGATAGTTGAAAAATAAAGATTTCTGATTATAAGCTCCCATTTTCCATTTGGGAAAGTGAGAGGTTTCCTCTAGTCTCTGAAATAGACTTTTCAAAGTAGTAAGCACTGAAAATTCTCACACCATAGTATAGATTTAAGTGAAGTGTATTTTTATAATTTTTCTTTTTCTCCTTGTTATAATTTAGCCTTTGGAAATAGAATGGCCTAAGCCTTGCTGAACCATTCACCTAGTGGTAATTTTATTAAGAAGGAAGAGCATAGTTAAAGAGAATCATAACATGAAAAAATGGCAAGCAGAATATATATGAGATTGTCCAAGGATACCTGCCACATATGCATGGACTCCACCTAGATATATTTTACAGAAGAAAATTAGCTCTTCTTTTCTTATATTTATATGACCCATTTTTGTTGGAGATTTGTCTAGCCAATCAGTTCACTCATAAGAGCCCATCCAACCTTATAACACATTGCAATGGCAACCCCAGGAGATATAACATATAATAATCTTCATTTCCTTCATGTTATCAACTCTAGAGATTAAATATACTGACACATTATTTTCGTTGTCATTTATGACTTTAATATTTATGAACATATACAAATTCTCTTTCTCTATGTTTCCTATCTGCACAACCTCTTTATTTATTTTATTCTAACAACTTTATTGAGGTATGATTGACGTATAAAAAGCTGTACGTATTTAATGTATACAACTTGATGAGTTTGGAAATAAGTATACACCCATGAGACCATCATCACAATCAGTGCCATATTCATCATCTTCAAAAGTTTCCCTCCACTTCCTTTATTTTTTTTTATTTTTAAAAATGTTTTAAATATTTTTTTTGTAGTAAGAGAACTTAACATAAGATCTACCCTCTTAGCAAATTTTTAAGTATAAAATACAGCTTGTGGTGTACAGTAGATCTACAGAACTTATTCATCTTGCATAACTGAAACTTTGTACCCTTCATACCAACACCTGCCATTTCTCCCTCCCCGAGTCCTTGTTAACTACTATTCTACTCTGGTTCTTTGAATTTGACTATTTTAGATTCCTCATAAAAGTGGGATCATCTAATATTTGTTTTTCTGTGTCTGGTTTATTTCACTTATAATGTCCTCAAGTCCATTCATGTTGTCACAAATGGCTGGATTTCCTTCTTTTTTAAGGCTGAATAATATTCCATTATATGGATGTACCCTATTTTCCTTATCTATTCATTCACCAGTGGACATGTAAGTAATTTCCATATTGATGGAGTTTGGATGTGTTGTCCGCTCCAAAACTCATGTGGAAATTTGATCTCCAATGTGGCAGTGTTGGAAACTGATTGAGTCATGGGGGTGGATCCCTCATGAATGTATTAATGCTCTTCCTGGGGGATGGGAGATTAATGAGTGAGTCCTTGCTCTATTAGTTCCCGTGAGTGCTGATTGTTTAAAGGACCCTGGCACCTCCTCTCTCTCTCTCTCTCTTGCTTCCTCTTCCCATGTGATCTGCTTGTACCCACTGGCTGCCTGCCACTTTTCCGCCATGAGTAGAAGGAGCCTGAGGCCTGTGCCGGATTGCAACCATCCCAGAATCATAAGCCAAATAAACCTCTTTTCTTTATAAATTACCCAGTCTCAGTATTCTGTCATAGCAACACAAAACGGACTAACACATATCTTGGCTATTATGAAAAATGCTATACCGAACATGGGATGCAAATATCTCTGAGTTCCTGACTTCAATTCCTTTGGATGCATTTCCAGAAGTGGGACTGCTAGATTAAATGGTAACTCTGTTTTTGATTTTTTGAGGAAGCTTCATATTATTTTCCATAGTGGCTGTATCATTTTACATTCCCACCAATAGTGTACAAGGGTTCTTTTCTCTCCACAACCTCGCCAAACACTTATTATCTTGTCATTTTTTTTTAATAACAACCACTCTAACGGGCGTGAGGTAAATATCTAACTGTATTTTGATTTGCATTTTCCTAATGATTAGTGATGCTAAGTACCTCTTTTCATATTATGTCTTGGCCATTTGTATGTCTTCAAGGAAGGTCTGTTTGGGTCCTTTGCCCATTTTTAAATCAGGTTATTTGGTTTTTGCTATTGAGTTGTAAGAGTTCCTTATAATTTTTAGATATTATTCCCTTATCAGATATATGGTTTGCAAATATTTTTCCCCATTCCATAGATCGTCTTTTTATTTTGTCAATTATTTCCTTGCTATGTAGAAGTTTTTAGTTTGATCTGATCCCACTAGTCTATTTTTGGTTTTGTTACCTGTGCTTATGTTGTCATATCTAAGAAAAATCATTGCCAAGTCTGGTATCTAGAAGCTTTTCCCCTGTGTTTTCTCCCAAGAGATTTATTGCTTCAGGTTTACAATTAACTCTTCAATCCATGTTGAGTTGATTTTTGTTAATGATGTGAAATAGGGTTCATTTTCAATCATTTGCATGTGGATGTCTTGTTTATTCAATACCATTTAGTGAAGAGACTATTTTTTCTCAATTGTGTATTCTTGGCACACTTAGTTATTCACACTTGTGTTATTGTTGGCTGACATAGATATATGGGTTTATTTCTGGGCTCTCTCTTCTGTTTCATTGGTCTATGTATTTGGTTTTATGCCAGTACTATGTTGTTTCAATTACTGTAGTTTAAAGCATATTATGAAATCAGGAAATGTGATACCTCCAGCTTCGTTCTTCTTGCTCAAAATTGCTTTGGCTATTTGAGTCTTTTGTGGTTCCAAATGAATTTTAGGATTGTTTTTACTATTTATGTGAAAAAATGCCATTGGCATTTGGATAGGGATTGCATTGAATCTATAGATCACTATGGGCAGTATGGATGTTTTAACAATATTAATTCTTTTGATCCAGGAACACGGATTTCATTTGTTTGTCTATTCTTTTTTTTTTTTAATCAATATTTCATAGTTTTCCGTGTATAAGTCTTTCATCACTTTAGTTAAGTTGATTCTTAAGTATTTTGTTCTTTTTGGTGCTATCATAAATGTAATTGTTTTCTTACTTTCCTTATTGGATAGGTCATTGTAAGTGTATAGAAAGCAACTGAATTTCTTATGCTGCTTTTGTATCCTGCAACATTACTCAATTCATTTACTAGTGTTAGCAATTTTATTTGTGCGTGTGGAGGTTCTGCGGTTTTCTACATGTAAGATTATGTCATCTGCAAATAGAGACAATTTTACTTCTTCCTTTCTAATTTGGATGCCTTTTATTTCTTTTTCTTGCCTAAGTGGGTTTCTCGTAAACAGCATATAATTGGGTCTTGTTTCTATATTCAATCTGACAATTTCTGGCTTCTATTGAGATTTTAAGATTATTTACATTTAGTGTAATTGTTGATATGGTTGGATTTAAATCTAGACATTTTTTACAATTACTTCATATTAGTGTTATCTGCTTTTCGTCCCTTTACTCTTTTCTTTTGGATTAACTATTTATATTTTTTCCATTTTATCTCTATTATTAGCTTTTTAACTATAACTTGTTCTTAAAATTTTTAAGTGTGTCTATTTGATTTATAATATACATCTTTAGATTATTACAATTTACTTTCAAATAATATCATACTGCTTTACATGGCATAAGAAGTCTATGTTTTATACTTCCAGTTTCTCTCATTCCTTGGTCTATACCTGGCACACTTGTACATTTTACTTTTTCTCATGTTATGTAAATGCCACAGAATGTAACCTCACAATACGGTATTACTAATTCTTCTTTATACAATCTATTATCTTTTAAAGCAATTAAAAATAATGAAATTTTCATTTATGTTCAGCAGTTTCTATTTATTAAATGCACTAAGCATATTTCTGCTTCAATGTTGTTGCCCAAGATATTGCCCCTGCCTAAGGTAACCTTTTCCCTCCATCTGTATGTCTTACTCCTTCACTTCATTTGGTCTTGCTCAAATGTTAGCTTCTTAGTGAAAGTTTCCTTAACCACCCTGTAAAATGTTTTATTCCTTTCGCCTGGTTCACCTTTATGCTTACTTTGTTTTATTCTTTCTTCTGTAGAAATTGTCATTCTTTGTAAACTACATGAGGGTGAGATTTTTGTCTATTTTGTTAACTGATATATCCTTAAGTCTATAGTACATGGCAGGTGACTATTTACATTAAAAACTTAATTACTTGAATATTGGTTAATGTAATGGTCTGAATGTTTGTGTCTACCCCAAAATTCATACATTGAAATCCTGACCTTTAAGTCGATGGTATTAGTACATGGGGTTTTTAGAGGATGATTAGGTCATGAAGGCAGACTTCTCCTAAGTGGGATTAGTCCCTTTAAAAAAGAGAACCAAGGGAGCTTTTTTGCCTCTCCATTATGTGAGGACACAGTGAGAAGGGATTGTGTATGAGCCAGAAAGTGGGCTCTCACCAGACACCAAACCTGTTGGCACCTTGATCTTGGATTTGCAAGCCTCCAGAACTGTGAGAAATAAATTTCTGTTTTTTATAAGCCACCAAGTTTATGGTATTTTGTTACTGCAGCTTGAACAGACTAAGAGAGAAAAGTGATACCTAGAAGTGAGGGTGCTGTTCTAACAAATTCCTAACAATGTGGAAGCAGTTTTGAAGCTGGGCAATGGGTAAAGGCTGGAAGAGTTTTGAGGTGTGTACTAGAAAAAGCCTACATTGCTCTGAATGAACTGTTAAGGGGTGATTCTGGTGAGGGCTCAGATGGAAATGAGGAATATGTTATTGAATAATGGAGGAAAAGACCATTCTTGTTATAAAGTGGCAAAGAACTTAGCTGAATTATGTTCATGCCCTAGTATTTGGGGGAAGGTAAAACTTGAGTGATGAAAATGGATATTTGGCTGAGGAAATTTATAAGCAAAGTGTTGAAGGTACAGCTTGACTTCTCTTGACTGACTAGTAAAATGCAAGAAGAGAAAATTGACTTAGATATGAATTGTTAACCAAAGGCAAGCAAAATTTAAAAATGTGGAAAGTTTTTCACTTATTCATATTGGAAAAAAGATGAGAAAGCCTGTTCAGGAAAGAACAAGAGCATGGCCAAGTGACAGTTTGATCAGGAGATTAGTATGGATTGGCCATCTTAACAGAATCCAGGTGATATTCATCAAGACAGTAGAAAGATGTCAGCCATCTAAACAGAAGCCAAGATCTATTGCTCAAGATAATGGAAGTACGACCCCAAAGGCATTTCAGAGATCACTGGGGCTGGCCCTCCCATCACAGACCCTGAGTTCAAGAGCCTGGAGGGCCAACTGGGCCATCTGGTACAGTTTCACATTATGGGCTTCACTCCCTGCACTACATTTCAGTGCTTCTTCCTTGCCCTAGGTGTGTTTCTGGCAGGACACACTATAGCTTGCACTGTACCCAGCAAAGCTGTGGGAATGTGCTGCCTCCACCTAGATTTCAAAGGATGCCCCAGAGCCCTGAAGGGCCCATGCAAAGAAATGTCATGGGGCCAGGGCCACTGTAGAAAGCCTCCACTAAGGCAGTGTCCAGTGGAACCATGGGGGTAGCACTATACCAGAGACCCCAGACCAGTATAGCCACCAAAGAGTGATTCTAGCCTAGGGCAGACATAGGCGTGTGACCCAGGCACAGAGCCACCAGGAGGGAAGGGCTGACCAAAGCCACAGGGGCAGAGCCACCACCCCAGTGTGTCTAGAAGTGGAACCCCACACCAGTGGTATTAAATCAACATGAGACACAACTTCTTCCCTTGAGGAACTTATAATATGCAGCTATGTGTCTCTCATTTAGCTGTATGTGTATTTGAAAAATAATTGCAAACAGCTGAATGCATCTTTGGCATAAACTTGTAATTCAGCTTGACAAAGAGATTTATGTTAAAGAATAGTGAAATAGCAATAAATTATTCTTTATAGGAAGGCAACTGTTAAAAGCTAAGTTCATTCATTCATCGGATAGTTATTTAATACTGATCGTGTGTCTGGTGTTAAGTTCATATATTTTAATGGCAGAAATAGAAAATAAGCAAACATAAGCAAATAAAAAATTTAAGTAGTGATTAATACAATGAGGAATAAAGGGATAGAAGGTGCTGTGGACTATTTTAAGGTAGTCACTAAACTTTTCTCTGAGATGATTTTTGAGTGGTCACCTGAATGAAATAAGGGAATGAGACACAGTTTTCCTGAGAGGAATATTTCAAGCAAAACAAGAGCCTTTTAGTGCAAAAACCCAGACTGAAACATTTTTAATGATTTAGAGTAAAATATTGCTAAGCTAGAATAACTAGGAGATAAGATAGCCTGAATTAAAAAATATTTGAAAATGTAATTAGACACCTAAATAATATCTAGAACTAGGCCACCAAGATAGTTCCTATATACGTAAATTTAATTTAGTGGTAAGGATGATTTATATGTGACTTACTAGTGATTGAGACTAAATGTTATTCCTGTACTTCCTTAAAAAACAAATGTTATTTCTTTTAAGAAAACTATTAGTGTATTCATAGTGAAACTTCAGCAGGATTAGAAGAATTTGACTGAGGCCTTATTGAGTTGGTTTTTATGTAAAATCAGCATGTTTTATTGAATTGCAAACCTTTATTCCATTATGCTCAAATTTTTGGAATGTATATTGTTCCTACTAGCACGTATGAGTTAGTTCCAAAGAGAATTTCATAACTTACTAACCAATGGGACCTGATTTAATAATCTAGAAGCAGACATCTAGGATATTATCTTTTGTAGTATAAAAATTAATTGTATATCTATATAATAATTAATGTATAATATTAGAAACACAACTATTCTAGAATTTTATTTTCCATAGAGCAAATTTTGCAGAGGGAAAATTTATTAATATATTTCGCACATATTTATGAACTCTGTGAGACATATAGAGAGTAATCCTACAGATTCTGCTCTTTAGGATATTATAATCTAGGAGTGGACAAAATTATTAGTATAAAAGAAAATTAAATTGTGGTGTCTTTGAACAAATACAAGAATGTTTATCGAACTACTGTATATCAGGCAGTGTACTAGACACTGAAGGTACAGCTACAGCAATGAGCAAAAAAGTACTATCCGTGCCCTATGGGGTTTGCTATCTAGCTGGGGAAAAAAGACATTAGAATCAATAAAACTAATAAGATTTGATTATTTTTTAATATAATATTATTAGTCTTTCTTAATTTAATAAATTAATTAAATACAGGGCACTATGGGAACATACACTTAGCAAAAAGAGTACAACACATAACAGAAGAGTACTAACCTCAAGTGGGTTTGAAGTTAAGAAAATATGGGTCACTTTTAGCTAGGGATTCAGAAAGGGTCCATGAAATTTGTAATGTTTTAGATGGATCTTGAAGGGTGGGTAGAATTTGGGTGTGGGGAAGAAGTAGGAAGAAGCAGTGCTGATGGAGACCACAGCTTGAGCAGAATCATTAAAGTGTGGGGGCATGTTCAAAAGATCAAAGACTGTCCAGTTGGTAAGATGGACTCATTGAATAGGGAACATCAATGAAAATGGCTGAAAAGGGAGGTTTAGAGCTGTGAGAGCATACTATGGAGTCTGGGTTTCATTCAGTAGACAGTAGGCAGCTGAAAGAGACATTCGTGCAGAAAAGACACCATCAAAAAGGGTTTTCCAAAATATCTCTGGTCAGATTGCAGGGGAGAAAAAGTGAAAACAAGGAGAACATCTAAGACTGTATTATGATAGTTCAGTAAGGACATAATGAGATAAAATTTAACCCAAATCTTTGGATGTAATTATCTGCAGGTTTAATTATCAAAGGAAAATGTGTAGAGTACAGAAATAATTGAGGATTTGGGATCTAGTTCTAAGTCCAGATATTTGTCCCAATATTTGCCAATCTTACCTTTACCTCTCAAGCCTTACTTAACTCATCATTAAATGAGGCTATTAATAACTTCTGGATAGAATTGTTGGGTGAATTTGAAAAAAAAATCACTCAAATTGTACTTCCCCCCAAGATGGCATTTGGGGAGTTCACTTGAATTAATTATAGTTTCAAGTTGATGAAAAATGGTAATTATACAACTTTTCTTTCATTGTCTGCCTATTTTCTGTCAGGTACTGTGCTCAGCACTTAATTTATATTTTCTCTAAACCTCACTGCAGTCCAGAAATTTAGGGTCATTATTCCCATTTTTCAGATGAAGAAACTGAAGGTTATCAAGAGAGTACAAGGCTAGTAAGTGGTAGAACCTGCTGCTATCTGCAAATATTGGGCAATCTGCTTCATGTTTTCTTTATGCAGCAAACAAGAATGTCTGAGTTGTCATAAGAATAGTCATAAGATTTTTTGGAAAGAGAATATGTTTATTGAGAGATTCAGTGCAAAAACAAAACCATTTCAGAAATATGAAACTGAGATGAGTGAAGAACAAAAATAAAATAGTCATGCTGAATAAGAACAAAAATATCTGGATTTGATTATTCCCAGGAATTCAGTGTTTTAAATAAAAATCAGTGAGTTAATAGCATTTTAATAATATCAATAAACTTTATAGCACTTATACCACGTTAAATACATTGTCTCATTTTATTTTTATAAGAATGTACAAAGTAGATATTATTACACCCATTTTACAGATGAAAAACTGAGTCACAGAGAGGTTAAGTTTCTTGTCTAAAATCACACAGTTCATAAGTGTCAGAGCTGGAATTTAGAATAGAACAGCTGGTTCCAGAACCTATGTGTCTAACCACTATGCTATACTCTCAACTCAAATCTCTCACAATAAACTTTGTGACTTTTAATTGCCCATAGAGCAGATCATAATGAAAGACAGTTTATTTTTGGTGGCCGTCCGTTTTACTCTGCCGTATATCTATGGTTAAACACAGGGAGAGAGGGTCTTAGTCTGTGGATATTGCTGAGATTCACGGGTTCCTTTGTGTACTGCAAATTGCATTTAAAATAAATATGGTATTTGTTCTCTGTTGTTGCCTGTCTCCACTAACATGTGTGTATCACTGTGTGTGTGTGTAGTTGTGTGTGTGAAGGAAGGTCATTAACCTCAGTTAACCCATGTCATTAAAGACATGTTATTAACCATGGGCCTTCCCAGAAATGATGGCTTTTTGGCAATAAGTAGAGAGGACTGTGCCCAAACAAAATATCTATGTGTATCTATGCTCCAAGTTGAATACAAATATGTTAAGACATGTGTAAGACATAAAAAAAAAAAAAATTCCCCTCAGGGCTGTTGCTGTGAGAACACCTAATTAGCACATAAATATTTATGCTGCACATAGAAGAATGTACTATGTTTAATTTACATTTGGTTATTACATTTTTTTAGTACCAAGGATAATCAGATATTTAAATCCTCATCTTTATGGCATCGATTATTTGACGGATTCACTTCACCCACTTCAAACTAATTGCACAGCGTTTCTAATATTTTAATGACATTAAACATAGAAATAAGCCCAATGAGGAAGTTACATAAATGTGATCGTGAAGATCTGAATAATATTGGTCACACTTTATTAAAGGATGTTTAAATATTCCTCACAAAATCATGATTTTGAAGGTCAGCTATAAGGGGGGATAGATGTGGTATTGGACCTAGAACTCATAGGTTTAAAAATTTTTTTAAAGGAATTTTTGTAAAACTCATGAAATTGTTAATGATTTCCTGACATGTTTTCTATGCTTTCATATTCTATTCCACTATGTAAATAGGATTTAATAGGACTAACATATTTCCCCCCATGTGCAGAGCTATTTGACATTCCCGTAAAGGGTCAGGATACTATGCAATTTCTACCCACACCACAATTTTCCCTTCTCCGTTGCCTGTCAAACCAGTCATTTCTAGCTGATAGTAAGATAGTTTTGATGACTAACACATATTTGAAATCTCTCCAGTTTCCCAGCACTTTGCCAGTTCTTGATGCTTCTGAAGTCACTTACCATCATGACATTTACAGAATATGCCCTCTTCTGCCTTTTGGATAAAACCAAGGACATTTTTTGCAGTCCTCCCATTTGTGTTCCTTGTCTTTGAAATTCTTATCAAGTCCAAAGCAAATTTTGCCTCATCATGAAAATGCCAGTGTCATCACAACTTCGATGGCTGTATCATTCTAAGTGCTGCAGTGACACAATTAGCTCCTCCCTTTTACTATTCACCATTGCCAACATTTCTGACTCATGCTTTCAAGTATTGCTGGCAGTCGTACCATAGAAAGAGATCACCCAAAGAGAATCCCACTGCCACCAGTAGAACTCAATCAGACTGTTTAAACAATTAAAATGGTTTAAGTTCTCTTGAATTCTTACTTCTCATTCTCTATACAAAATATGTGGATTGTTTTCGTCAACTTTATCAATAAATCTTTTGAGAGGTAGTGAAAAATACTATTAAGTAGAGAGTTCTTGTTAACTTCCAAATAAACTTGATGGTCGTATTCCTGTTTAAAAAGTGCTTTCATGATAATGCAAGGTAGTTCTACTTGCAAGCAAGGAATAAAAGGGGCAGGATGTATTCAACCAGTGTTATGTGGCTGGAATACTCTCTTTATCACTCAAAAGCTAGCTCAGCTGTCACATCTTCTGGGAAATCTTTCCTATACCTTTTTCTGTACCTTTCCCAAACAACTTTGATTATTCAACTCTCCATGTTTTCTCATTGTTGTACTTGGTACATCTATTATTTTCCCTATGACATTATATTGACTTTATTATTTTATGTCTTTCTCTTCACCATGAGTCTCTTGAACACAGAGCCTTTGTCTTTTTCTTTTTTAATTTGTATCCCTGGCATTTAAAAAAAATTTTTTTTATCCCTTGTGTTTGAGATGTATTAGGCACACAATAAATAATTCTTAAGTAAAGTAGAATTATGAATAACAAAACAACATGTAACAATCCACCTGCCGACAATATCGTGCATGTGTTCAGGATATATTACAAGTTCAGTACTAGCAGAGCTTTGTCTAGAAACACTAGACATATTTTACATGAATAAACCAATTGCCATATTATTAATATGTAGTCCTGGGTCCTTTTATCATGAACCCAATAGTCATATAGTAAGACTGTGGAAACAAAAAAGTACTAGAAAACTTCTAATCTATTTGGATTTCAGAGAAAGTAGATAATACCCATATTTACAAGGCTGAGACCAAACTTTGCCTCTGCATCTACAAATAAAATAATGTAGTTTTTGAAAAGAGACATTTAAAAGATATACATGAAGTGTAGTCTGCTCCTTTCCCAGTAAATCTAAGAGGGTATTTTAGAAAGTTCATGGGAAGGTAGAATTAAAAGATAAAATGAATCTTTCCATGGACTTCTTGAAGTCTCTCATATATATTGTATCTCTGGATATACAGTTAGCTCAGAGAACAAGGAAGCTCAGAATTAAACAATCAGTACTAAACCAGCAAATAATTATTCAATATAGCATAAATGCTTTCTGATGATATAATCTTATGAAATCACACAGCCAACAGACAGACAGACACATACACACATACACACACCCCAACTGTATTAGGAAGTCTAGAAGTGGAAATGTGATGTCAATATATTTCAGTGGTGAAATGGTTCAATTCTCAATTTTACAAGTGAGTAAACTGAGGAACTGAGAGATGAAGTTTAAAAAGAGACAGTACTGTGCTTAACCATGTGCTATAAAGTGTTTCAGATTAGGGGCTTAAATCATGTCAAGAAAAAAGGATGGAAAAAAATCCCTAATATGTAGCTAAAACTTAAACCTTTTGCTGATCTTATCTGACTCCTTAATTATGCCATCCAGACAATATCTAGCAGTGATGTTTGGTGATTAAGGAAGTTTTACTCTAGCTTGACAATATCTCTTTCATCATGTTAGTGTCCTCCTGTGAGTTCTATAATTCACCTGAACCATATATGATTACATATATTTCAATTTAACTACTTAAAAGAGTACAAATGGATTAACTGAGAATTCTGTAATGAGAATAATTTGGGCAATGATAGGCTATCTTACATACCTTTATCATCATTGCATTTGTAATTCATTATTCTTTAATCTAGTCAAAAATACTATGCCTTTTCGGCATATTTCCATATTTCATTGGATTTTGAACAGCTTTGTTCTGTGGAGATTCTTATAACCTAAACGATATACTTAGGCAAGGCATCAGTGACTGGGAACACATAACAATCTTGGATGTATAACAGTCTCTTCATTGTGCCTAATATAATAGACACTCATGCCATTTGATGTAAAAATATATAATTAAGGTGGCCAATTTCTGCATACCTCTACTTAAACTACACTAGTTAGAACCCAATTAATTTGTCATAAAAACTTCCATTTTAAGAAAAACTCTATAAAAGAAATTGTGGGAGGATTGTTTTTTTGGCTACCGTCCTGGGGATCTGAGCCCTTCGCCTCCGTGTTAAAACACTGTGCTCAACCAGCTAACCTATCCTGCCAGCTTCAAACTACAGACAGAATTACTATATGATCCAGCAATCCCACTTCTGGGTAGATACCCAGAGGAACGGAGGTCATCATGTCGAAGGGATACCTGCACTCCCCTGTTCATCACAGCTCTGTTTACAATAGCCGTGAGTTGGAACCAACCAAATGTTCATCAACAGATGACTGGATAAGGAAATGTGGTGTATATACATAATAGAATACTAATCAGTCTTAAAAAAGAGTGAAATTCTGCCATTGGCAGCAACATGGATGAGCTTGGAGAAAATTATGTTAATTGTAGTAAGCCAGGCACAGAAAGAGAAATACCTCATGTCCTCACTCATAAATGGGAGCTAAGAAAAGAAAGAAGGAAGGAAGGCCACAATAAAACACCGAACTTTCAGAAGGACAGAAAAGACCTATAGTTACCAGAAGTGGGAAAGGGGGAGAGGGAGGGGGGTTAGGGAGTAATCGGGCAAGGAACACAAAGAGTAGTTATGATTTGTAGTGATGAACATGCTAATAATATTGATTTGATCATCACATACTGTACACAAATACTGATAGTCAACTCTGTACCCCATAAATATGTATGATCAAAAATAAATAAGTTTTTAGAAAAAAAATTGTAGCAAAGCAACTCTATTTCACTTGCCCCAATTCTTAAATAGAGATTCTTAAAAGTTCAAGACTGAACTAGCTCTAGTCCCTCTCTAATAGGAGACTGTCATATGTCCAATGGTGAGCCATCTTTGATAAACGCATATATAATCATAGATCTCACTACAACCAGTTATTGGGAGGGGGCAATCTTTCTTGCCTGCTTTTTTAGGCATGATTCTGGTGCTTATCATCAAAGAGCCTGCCTCTGAAAGAAGACATAGATCTTAGGCTTAATTACTAATGTACTCAGGTGGCATAGTGGGGGCGGGGCGTGGGAGGGTATCAAAGGTTATAATTGTTTGCTCTCTTGATTAGAACATTTCTGAGACTGTCTAGAGAGAAAGGTGTGAGACTGACCTGTTTTTATATACAACTTTTGGTCTCACTGTGATAATGTAGTTAGTCTGCTTTATCTAGCTGAGTTAGGTCATAAGAATGAAATAGCAACAAATACTTGGACTTAGGAAAAATGTAAGCAGGAGCTATCTCAGGGAATATAGAAGGAATTCTTTCTGCTAAAGCAACTGAAATGCTTCTCTTACTACCTAAATTTTAACTGATGAAATGTTCGTTGGTTTACAGCTGCTTTTCCAGGATAATTTTTTCAATGGTCAATTCAGTCAATAAGCCAAATTATTTTCCACTGTAGGCACTCATGCACTTTCCATCTGCAGAAACAGACTTGCGACATTCCACAAGAAGCAGATTTCTTCTCATTCTTCATTTCTCAGCATAATATTCCCTTACAAAAAGGACTTCCTTACTCATTCTTTCCATGTAGTCCCCTTCCCCCCATCTAACCTATACCATCTTTTTAAAAATTGAAACATAGTTGATTGTATATATTTGTGGGGTACAGAGTTGAATATCAATACCTATGTGCAATATGTGATATATAATCTTATTTTTGATCACAGACATCTTACTGTTCTTCATAGCTCTTATCAGCTTATAATGATCTCTACATTTACTGGTTTTATCAGTCTGCTTTCAGACTGTAAGCACCATGACATCAGACACCATGTATTTGTATTTTGTTCACTGTATATCTAGTACCTACGTATTAGTGCCTCAAACATGGTAGATGTTTATGAATTAATTGTTTGCTGAATATTAAATAATAACTCTTACAGTCCAGAATTATTTAGCCTTTGTATGCAAACAGTTTTTCTGGGGCTAGGATCTAGATTTTTTTTTTTATTTACAATTTGTTCATTCATTCATTCAAAGAGCAGCAACATTTATGTCAGGAATTATGCTAGATTTTAGGGTTAGTTAGAAAGTAGTATGATAATCTGTTTTTATTCTCAAAGAAGCTTATGGTTTCTGACAAGTTCTATTATGTAGTTCTTTAAACATTGTAAAATACCTTCATAATTTAATCCTCACAACACCCTTAAAAGGTGGGTGATATTATTATCCTAATTTAATGGATGAGGAATTCTTAGAGAATCAGAGACATCAGGAAAACAGGGTCAATACATGATCAAACAAAGAATTGAACCCAGGATTTCTGATGCTAAATTTCATGCTCTTTCCAATACTGTTCCTGTATGACCACTATTATTGTAACCATTCAAGTTTTATTTCTATTCAAATCACCAAAAGGCTTAAGTTCCTGTATTCTGCTTATTTTAATACATTTTAAAAAATGATATAGACTTCACAACACTGATGCAATGTCACAATGGTGTCATTTTAGTTGGTGTCCACATTGAAGAATTAATGGATAAAACATTATCCCAGAAGATTTTAAACAAAGATGTGGGTTTTATTTTAAATATTCTGGCTTTGTAACCTTCAGCCTGAAGATCAAGATTTTATTTCAATTCTGCTGATTGATATGTGAAACCAGCTAAACTAGTCACAGAATTTTGGCAATGAAAATTAATAGATTTATATTTTTGATGTTTATGCATCTAATGATGTTTGTTATTCATTTCACAACAAATTCAGAAACAATGATTTTCATAAATTATAAAGAAAAATAACAAGTATGAGTAACTTTTATAGTAATTGTACTGAAACCCATAGCTAACATTATAATTAATGGAGAAAACTGAAAGCTTTTCCCACTAAGATCTGTTAGAAGGCAAAGATGCTCACTCTGTTTCTATTCAACATAGTACTGGAAGTATTAACAAGAGCAATAAGACAAGAAAAAAATAATAAAAGACATCCAAATTGGAAAGAAAGAAGTAAAATTATCTCTATTTGCAGATGGCTTGATCGTATATGTAAAACACCTCAAAAATCACACACAAAAAAACTGTTAGAACTAATAAATTCAGTAAAGTTGCAAGATACAAAATCAACATAAAAAAATTGGTAACATTTTTATACATAAATAACAACCTAACTGAAAAAGAACTCAAAACAATCCATTTCTGCTAGCATCAAAAAAATAAAATCCCTAGAATAAATTTAACCAAGAAGATGAAATATCTATACACTAAAAACTTTAAATATATTGAGGAAAGAAACTGAAGAAAACACAAATAAGTAGAAAGATATCTTGTGCTCACAGATCAGGAGAGCTTATATTGTTAAAGTGTCTCTACTACCCAAAGCAACATACAGATTCAACACAATCTCTATCAAAATCCCAATGGCATTTTTCACAGAAGCAGAAAGAAATTTTTCCTAAAATTTGTATGGAATCATAAAGGACACCAAATAGCCAAAACAATTCTGAGAAAGAAAAACAAAGTTGGAGGCATCATACTTCCTGATTGTAAATTATATTACAAAGCTATAGTAATCAAAACAGTATGGTACTGGCACAAAAACAAACATATACACCAATGGAACAGAATAGAGAGCCCAGAAATAAATGCAAACATATACAGTCAACTAATTTTTGAGAAGGGTACCAAGTGGACACAAGGAAGAAATGATAGTTTCTTCAATAAATAGTGTCAGAACAACTGGATTTCTATATACAAAGGAATGAAATTAGATCCTTACCTTACAACGTACACAAAATCAACTCAAAATGGACAGAAAACTTAACCAGAAATTATAAACCTCCTAAGAGAAGACATAAGGGAAAAGCTCCTGGAAATTGGGCTTGGCAATAATTTTTTTTGAATAGTATGTCAAAAACTAGGGCCACCAGAGCAAAGATAAATAAATGGGACTACATCAAAAAATCTTCTGCAACAGCAAAGGAAATAGTCAACAAAATGAAAAGGCAGCCTGTGGATTGGGAAAAATTATTTGCAGGCCATGTATTGGACAAGAAATTAATATTCAAAATTTATAAAGAACTCATATAACTCAATACTAGAAAACAAATAACCCAATTAGGAAATGGGCAAAAGACCTGAATGAACATTTTTCCAAAAAATAAGATATTAAAATGGCAGACAGGTATGTGAAAAGGTACTCAATATCATTAATCATCCAGGAAGTACAAATAGCTGCTCTTGCCACAAAAATGACAACAAAAAAATGGGTAACTATGTGAATGAGGGATATATTAATTTTTTTACTATAGTAACCTTTTTACTATCTATATGTATCCCATGATATGTTGTATATCTAAAACATACACAATAAAATTTATCTTTAAAAAGGCTGTTAAAAGTTTCCATTTATCATCCAACTCATATTCAGATTTAAATGAGCAAATAATTGTCCTATGCAAATCAAGAGAAACATAGAAATATATAAAGTCATTAGGAATTTTAAATGTCATCAAAATAAAACAATCTTTTTCAAATCTTGAACCAGTTACACATTTGAAAAAAAAATATTTAACATATGGCCAAATTCTCAAAGTTTATTGCACACTTAAGAATGCCTTGAGTGCATTTTGCTTTGTTATTATGCTCACCATAGCATTTTGCAACAGCCTAACCAACCAATTTTTCTATTATTTTCTGAATACTTTGTTGGGTTTTTTAAATAACCTTATTTTAGCCCATTAGGTAAACACCATTTCCTTTGTAATTGGCTGTTATCTGCATGCTGTTCCTGACAGCTACACTTTAAAACATGCAAATGAGTATTTGGTAAAACTTATTTCAACTAGTACATGAGACAAAAATCAGTATTCCAGTTACCTAAGACTGAAAATAGCTGGTCATCAGACAGAAGAAATTCAGTTTAAAACTAAATATGACCATGATTTTAAAAAAAGTCTCCTTTACAATGACGCATTGTTATCATGACATGATACTTGGTTATCACCCCATAAGTTTGATAAAATTTGATTCTTGTCATTTCTTGTTTCTTGAAAGGCTCTGAGTGCAACAATGAAATTGATAAAACTTAGGGGAAAAAAGAGAGTGAGAATAATTTTGAAAATTACAGCAGCCATTAATATCCACAAACTAATAATCAAGAATACTTATTGCCATAGATTTTGGGAATAGAAACTTTAATTATGGGTGAGAAGGAAGGCATCGCATATGAAAACATTAGTAATTTTTTTCCTGTGTTGTATAGTTCCATCCTTAATAGTTGTTTTTATTAGAATTGTAAACAGGTATTAGTGATATAACTAAAATAAAATGAGTCAAAGAGAAAGGGCATAAGACATACACTTTCCATTGGGCCGAGAGCCAAGTGTAAGTGTAAGCAAATTGCTTTTTTAAAACAATATTGGTGTCTATATTAGAAATACCTTCTCTTCCTTTAATCTTCCTCACCTTGCCTGGAGCTAGTCATTTACTTGGACATCCAAACAAGTGAGCCGCTAATCTTTTCATTGTCCTGTAGGTAATCAATCACTCAACACAGATCAAGGACTGGAACGATATTCATCTCCTCCTCTCCACCCCAATGCCAAAGCCTTAGCTCAGGCCCTCATTGCCTCTCTCCTGGACCTTCGACATGACCTCTAAACTGGTCTACCTGTATGCAGGCATGTCCTAATCTCATCCTCATTCACAACTGTGTGGTTATTCTAAATTCTCGGTCTGATTAAAATTTTTGTTGGATCTCCAGCTCCTGCAGGGTAAATTTCCAGCTCTTTACTTTGGGTTATGAGACTCCTCATGAGCTAGTCCCAGGCCCACTGCTTTACTACAGGGCTGTGAAGGACTTGCAGTCTTGAACATATGCTGTAGACCTTTCATTCTTTGAGAGCAAAAACCATGTTTTATTTATATTTTTATTCTCAGTACTAATTATTAGTAATGAATTCTGTTTCACATCCTTACCATTTTTTCTCCACACATGCTGTTTTCTTTGTTTTCTCTTTCTTTCCACGTGGTGAATTTTTATTTCTCAAAGTTTTAATAATGTTGCCTTCTTAATAAAATCTTGTGATAGCCCTCCAAAAAGTTAGTTGCTCTCTCTTCTTGTACAAACTTATTTTGCCACAGGTCACACCATACAGTAATTACTTGTTTTCATGTCTGTCTCCCCTTTTAAAGTGTGAACATTCTAAGGCAAAGAGTATGTCTTAAAATGTTAACACTTTTAGTGATCTAGAACAGTTTCTGAAACATTTTGATGTGGTAGGTACTGGTCTAAGGACTATCTATTATCTCATTTAATGAAACAAGTTTACAATAAATACTTATTAAATAAAATTAAAAGCATAAAAATTTACAAGAAGTATCTCACTTGCAAGATAAGACAATATTAAATCATATTTGGAGATTCAGAAAATGAAGGAAATGAATGACAACTTTCAAGTTGGAGAAAGATCATTTAAATGGCGTAAGGTATTTTGGTAGTGGACAAGCGTACCAGTGGGGACAGGAAAGAGTCAAGTCGAAATGAAAGGTGTTCTTGGGCACTGGAGTCTTATCAAGTACAATTCACAATTTGTGATTTCACTGCCAAATGTTAATAAAATGGAACAAACCATAATCAGGTCTTCAAAAGTAAAATTGCTAGTTTTAAAACAAGCCATAAAGATATTTTTAAGAATATTTTTTAAAGTAGTCATATTGAAATCTTTTATTCTTAATCAAGTAAAACTGGTGAGAATATTATATAATTTTGTTGCTAAACGCTTCCTTATTTAAATTACACAAAAATGTTATTTATAAATTACCTTTTTAAAAAGTGAGTCTTTGTATTTTACTGCCCAAATTTCAAATTGCCAGTAAGACAGACAAAATGCAGTGGGAAGATATCCTTACTTGAATGGCAACATCAGTAGAACTTTATTTATTTATTTATTTATTTATTTTTCTAAAAGATGACCAGTAAGGGGATCTTAACCCTTTACTTGGTGGTGTCAGCACCACACTCTCCCAAGTGAGCCACGGGCCGGCCTAACATCAGTAGAACTTTAAAACTTGAACTGTAGGGCCAGCCCGGTGGCGCACTGCTACAGTGCGCCGCTTGGGAGCGTGGCGGCGCTCCCGCCGAGGGTTCGGATCCCACATACAGACCGGCCGCTCACTGGCTGAGCGAGGTGCGGACGCAAAGCCGTGGGTTGTGATCCTGTTGCCGGTCCCGGTCCGGTACGGGCATGACACTGAGGGTTGCGATCCGTTGCCGGTCACGAAAAAAGACAAAAAGGAAAAAAAAAAAAAAAACTTGAACTGTGATTGGGATGTTGGGGGGAAGGTATGCAAATTAAAACCTAGTGTTCTTTTCAAGACCTAAGTATTCCACTGTTATTTAGCAGTATAAACTATTTTATAGAGGAATCGTCTTATTATTTTTTTTCTTTCTATTACCACAGACCAGTTGAACTTTCAGAAGCTGAATACCCACAAGTTGAATATCAAAGAAGAGAGCAATTTTGGGACCCTATACGGCTAGCTCTTTTCACATTGGCAATTGCGGCAATCATAGGAATTGCGATTGGAATTGTTACTCATTTTGTTGTTGAGGGTAAGTATCCAGGTCACATTTCTATTGCCTAAGTACTCCATGACTTAGTATCTTGAAATTCTTTGTTGTATAAAAAATGACATTTGCATGATATTAAAATTTTAATTACTAATCTTTTATTGATGTTAAATTATAGTTTGCTCCCACATTGAGCTCTGTTGTTACATATTTCCACCTAGTGAAGCATGCGATATACATTACCTTGCTAGACACATCTAAAATAAACCCATATAAAAAGAGAAAAAAGAATGAAAAGATTATCCTCAGAATAAAAACAAATGATATCATGTGCTGAATTTAATATATTTTTCTCAGAATCAATATATTAATGAGCTGCCTCAAGAAAAGCTCATGATGTAAGAAAGGTTACTTGAAAAAAATACCTTTGAAGGGCTAAACAGCAAGTATTATTTTTTATGGAAAAACAGGTTATTTCATGACTGGGGGAGAAGGGAAAGCTAAGAATTTATTCCTAATTATATGTGAAAATGGATAGTCAGTACCATAGTCAAGCCAAATGACAATTAACCAAGATTTATTTACCCCTTTCTTTGGTTTGTATATTTATAATCACAGGAGATTGAGACTTTGCCTCAAATTTTAGGGACTCATATCAGTCATAACAATAAAACCACATTTGAAAGACCTCCAAAGAAGAAATGAAGTATTGTCCAACATGCCCAGTTTACCTTCCTACCTACTTTACTGGGATATTGATAATATCCATTTCTTAGACTCTCACAGAATAAAAGCACAAACCAAGTTACCCTCTGCAATTTTATCTTTCTTATTAGTAATTTCTTTGGGTTAGAAAGTAATGAAGAAGTTTCGTGTTTAAAATGCCTTCTGCTCCCAATGCTGCAAGTGTCAAAAAAGAAAAAAATGGAAGTATAATAAAAGTAATGGCAAAAAAACATTTTTAAAAAAACCTATCATAGTTTTTGTTGTGATGGGCTGAATAATATCCCCTTCCTACCTGAAGATGTTCATGTCCTAATCCTCAGAATCTGTGAAGGCTACCTTATACTGCAAAAGGGACTTTCCACATGTTGTTAAGGATTTTGAGATGGGAAGATTATTCTGAATTTTCTGGATGGGCCCTAAATGATAGGTCCTTATAAGAGAGAGGCAAGATCAAAAGAAGAAGGCAATGAGTGTGACTAGAGGCAAAGGGAGAATGGAACAATTAATACATGACCATGTGGCAAGGAATGAGGATAGTCTCTAGAAAAAGGCAAGAAACAGATCCTCCCCCTGGAACCTCCAGAAGGAACCAGCTCTACCAACATTTTTATTTTAGCCCTGTAAAACTCACGCCAGACTTCCGACCTACAGAACTGTAAGAGAATAAATTTGTGGTGTTGTAAGCCACTAAATGTGTGGTAATTTGTTATAGAAGCAATAGGAAACTAATACGGAGGTTAACTCTCAAGGATTTGAGAGATCACTCACTAGGACTTTCCATGCAGATAATTGAAGAGTTTCCTAAGAATAAATGGACATTAAGTAAGAGAAGGGAGAAAGCAGACTATGACAAAGGATAAACAAATAGAAGAGGATAAAATAGAGGTATTTAAGATGATACATACAGCTTTAAAAAGTAATATAGTCATTCTTACATGATAAGAAAGTCAGTGAAGGAAATCACATTGTAGTAACCAGAATAACAAGTAGAAAAATTATTTTAAAAATATGGCTTTTGACAGGGATGGCCAGTTAGCTCACTTGGGAGAGCATGGCACTGGTAACAACAAGGTTACAGGTTTGTATCCCCATAACAGCTAGCCACCCAAAACCAAAACAAACAAAAAAATTCTAAAAAAATATAAATAAATAAAATAAAATACAGCTTTTAAAGATTATAAACGAATGGATCTAGAATTCAAGGGTCTAAAAATAATCAAATATGTCAAATAGTCAAAATAGAAATAAGGATTTTAGCAGACTTAGTTGTAAAAGTTACATCACCTGATTGTAGCATATTTGGTGGATTTATTTTTATTCTAAAGTTCACGATAATTATGAATGAACAGCTTTCACTGTATTATAATATAATTAAAAATGGGCAATTTTAAAATAAGGATTAATAAGATAATTCAGTGACTTTTAGAATATGGTTATTTTATCAATGCTTTTCAGCCAGTATCACAAGGAATACATCCATAGATGGGTTTATTACTCGGTGCAGAGAAGGAGAGCAACGCCATGGGGTTACCACGCGGTGTCTTAGTAAGAGATTGTTAAAGATGATGCATTAGAAGATTTGGGCTCGTGTTAGGTGATTTGGGGAAGGGTTAAAGAAACTGGGTCTTTTCTCTGAATAGAATGCTGTCAAAAAGCTGGAGTAACGCTGTCATTGGGTATCTAGATGAATATTATCTAGAAGGCAAGAATAAGGAAGTGAGGCTAAAGCTGTAATTAATTGTCAGAGAAGCAGAAGTCACTCATAATAGCCAGGCTAGGGAGCTGTTCCATTTCTCTTTGTTTTATTTTATTGTTTTGAACAATGTTCTTGTCTTTGTCTGAGCTCATACATATTACAGAATGGTCTTGCCTTTGTCTTGACCTATTATAGTCACAGATGGCTTTGTCCGATGTTGATGTTCAACAGAATACCAGGCTCCTGGATGTTGGGGCTACTTTTTCTTTTTCTCAGAAGGTTTTGTATTTACAACTCCATAGATATTTTTTATGCTACTTTGGTATCACTTTAAAAGACACTTTCTGTGTTATTAATTGACTAGTTAATGCTTAATAGAATTCATGTCTCTAACTTTTTACAAGTGCACTTCAAAAAATTCATGGAAAAAGATAATACAAATCTTTCCATGAACTTTCTAAAGTGCCCTCTCATTATCATGATAAAAAAACTGACAAACTGATGTGTTCTTATTTATTCTCGGGATTTTCATTTGGTTCCTCATTTTTTATTTTATCAAAGAGAAATAAAATTTTAAAAACTGCAATTCTATTTGAACACTGAATAAATATAACAGCATTGTACATATTTTTTTGAGGCTTGCTTCTACTCAGCATTGTTGCAGGAGTCATCCACCTTACTGTAGGTAGCTTGAGTCGGTTTATTTTCATTATTGGCTAATGTTCCATTGTCTTAAACATGCTATAATTTACTCATATATATAAATGTTCATGGTCATTTGGGTTATTCCAGGTTTCAGATGTTAAAGCAATGCTGCTGTGAACCTTCTTATACAATATCTTGGCACCTATGTGCAAGAGTTTGTCTATGAAACATGCAGATGTAGAATTGCTGGGTCATGGGGCATGTACATTTTTATATTTATGAATAATACCAAACTGTCCTCTACCAGCACTGTGTGGCAGTTGCCATTGCTCCATATCCTCACCAACATTTAGTATTACCATAGTTTTCCACGTTTGTTAATTTGGTGTATCTTATAGTTTAGTCATTGTAATTTTAATTTGTATTTACCTTATTAAGGACCTATCCATGTATCAATTGGTCATTTGGGTTTCCTGTTATTCTGAAGTGACTGTGTAGTTATTTTTCCCATTTATATTGCATCATCTGTCATTTTGTATTGTTTTTAGTAGTTCTTCTTGAATATATGTCCATTGTCAGTTATATGTGCTGCAAATATCTTCTGCCAGTAAAAACATTCATGGGATTGCAAGTTGTTTGCTTTTTGTTTGTTTTCTTGTTGTTGTTGTTTTGTTAAAAAAACAAAACTAAAAAGTTACTGAAATTATATAGTAAATTATATTTTTTCAACAAACATTTTCACCACCCTAGTTATTTTTTCAGGATTATTTATGATCAATTATCCATCTCCTGTTGTAGGGTAACAACAAATATGCTTGATAGAGTTACATGAAATAATTTGAAGAATTTAGTATTTAGAATTGTATTTCACAAATCCAGAAACCCAGTTTTCTGAAATAATTTTAAAGTTGGATCTTTTGGAAATCTAAAGAGTAAAGCCTACATTAGGATAATGTCATTTGTTTTCTCATTCTGTAAGACTGGATCCACTCCCAGGAATGTAGGGATTACATTCTCCCATGAAATTTAGAGTCAAATAAACATGGGTTTTAATTTCTGCACTGTCATATAGTAGTCAGGTGATCTTTGCAAAATATTTTTCTACTTCAACATGCTTCAGTATTCTTATATAAAGAAGTATAACATTATTTCTGCTTCAGATGTTTGCTGTGAAGATTAAATTAGATAATTTGTATTTCATGCATGGTATTATATAATAATTTCTCACCGATATTTGCCATTATTAAACTGGGTTTCTACAATTGATCTTGCGTAAAAATTCCTTTAATGTTCAATTTCCTCGTTGGTGAAATGAGCTGACCATATAATAAGGACTCAATAAATGACAAAAGTGTTCAAAGCATATAATGACAATTCTATAAAATAATAGGAATTATTTAATACAAAAGTTCAGCATTACCATAATGTAATTGTTATAACAACTAATATAATAACTGTATCATATATTACTTACATTTTTAGATCTTTTAAAAGCACTTAAGTATATAATAAAATTACTTTTTCTTCAGCATAATTAGAAAGGATGGTTTTATCCAACTGGGAAAAATCTTAAAGAGAATATTTGGATATGTATGATAGTGAATAAAATAGCTCTGTCACTTTGAGATAAATCTTAATTTAAATCTTTTTGTAATAGAACTTTCATTGTGAAATCTTGTCAAGATGTGCCTGGAGAAGTAGCTTGAAACCATTAAATTTAATAAGACAATACATGTGAGAGCTGATTAGACAAGGCTTAGTATCTGTTAGGAACTTGGTAAATATTGATTGATTCATCCATTTATCCATCAATTAAAAATAAAGCCATAATCTTAAAAATAAAAATAGTCGGCAAAACAACAAAATGGAACACAAATTATTGGGGTAAAATGTCATCCCTGATGCATCCTTCTCAACTTCTCATTTTGAATGAACAAAATGTAAATTTTTAAAGTAAGAAAATGCTTAGGATCATTTTTTTTAAATTTATTTATTTTTATTGAATCAAAATTGATTATAAACATTTTGGGGGTTCAACATTGCGATATGTTGATCAAATCAGTATTACTAGCATATATATTGTTACAAACCCTAATTATTCTTTATGCTCCTTGTCCAATCTCTCCCCATCCCTCTCTCTCTCTCTCCCCCCTCCCCCCTCTAATTACCCTAGATTTCTCCTTTCCTTCTGAAAGAATAATGGTTACTCTGTCGATTTGTTGCCTAGATGATCTGTCCAATGCTGAGAGGTGTGATCAGGTCCCGTAATATTATCATAGAGCAGATGCTTCTTCTGTCACTCTGAAATGGGCTTTGTGGAGAGAGACATCCTCTTCTTTTCTTTATCTCTGCTGGTGACTTTCCTGTGTCAATGTACTCCAGTGGTTGGCGAATCATCTGCATGGTGGTTGTGCTGTCTAGCCACTTTTGCAGCAGCCATGGTTATTGTGGTAGCTGTGGTGGGCCACCCACATGGAGGTGATGTTTTGGCATGCTCTTTGGTGCTGGCAGTGTGGCTGGTTATGGGGTGTGTCTGGTCCCCGGATCCATGCCTCAGGTCCCTGGGTGGGCCCTGAGGCACTGGCACAGTGTGCATGGTTGTGGGAGGGTGGTCCACTCCCTGGCTCTATGCCTCGAGTGCCCGGGTGGGCCCCGAGGTGCTGGCATGGTGTGCCTGGTTGTGGGAAGGGTTCCAGTCCCCTCCTCCATGCCTTGGGTCCCTGGGCAGGCCCTGAGGCACTGGTGTGATGTGCCTGGTTGTGGGAAGGGTTCCAGTCCCCTTCTCCATGCTTCGGGTCCCCAGGCAGGGCCCTAGCTGCTGGTGCAGTGTGCCTGGTTGTGGGAGGGGGTTTCAGCCCCCTTCTCCAACTCTCAGCTTCCTGGGTGGGCCCTGAGGTGCTGGTGCAGTGTGTGGTTATGGGAGGGGGGTCCAGTTCCTTTCTCCAAGCCTTGGGTCCCTGGGTGGACCCAAAGGTGCTGGTGTGGTGTGCCTGGTTATGGGAGGGGGGTCCGGTTCCTTTCCCCATGCTCTGGTCCCCAGGCAGGCCATGAGGTGCTGGCATCATGTGCCTGGTTTTGGGCAGTGGGTTCAGTCCCCTTCTCCATACCCTGGGCCCCTGGGCAGAGCCCTGAGGTGCTGGTGGTGTGCCTGGGCCGGATCTAATTTGTTGTCCTTTGCTTACTTCTAAAACAGGGGAACTTCCTGTGGGAACCAGTACTTGAGCTGTGTGGTTGAGCTAAATTGCTGCTTTGCTGCTGTTTCCCTGGGGAAGGCTTTTTGTGCAGCTCAGGGTTTAATGGTTGATTTTGTAGGTACTTCCAGCTCTCCAGAGACCTGATGCACCTGGGTTGCGTAGAAACTCTGATGTGGGCCTGAATTTTTCACCAAACTGCACCCCATGCGATTCTGCATTCCTAACCAGTCTCCTCTGAGAGGCCCTATGCTGATTGGGGGGTGGATTGGTTGTCCTTGCTGTGTCCCAGTGTTCTCCTGGTGGGCCTGTCTCCCCCACCTCTTGTGTTGCAAACACTTCCCATAGGATGGGCCCTGTGCCAGCCCCTCATGATGACACCAGCCTCTGAATGGCTCCCTTTTTTCAGCTGTTCTAGCTCCTCACTACTGTGTGGGTACATGGGAACCCTACCAAGGCCCTCTTCTCCCCTGCTGCCTCCATCTAAAGGGCACAGCTGTGGCTTCTGCTGGTTCCTGCTTCATGCGCTCAGCAGCTCCAGCCTTAAAGTGGCCGCAGCCCGAAACCCTTTGAGCAGTTTTTTCTTTCTCTCATCTTGGCTTCTCCCACCTTCATGAACTTCGTAGGTCTCTCCTCCTCTTCCCCTGAGCTTCAGAGGCCCCAGCTTGGCTGATGTTACATTTTTATAGTTGTAAATTGGTTGATTTGTTGGAGAGAGTGATGCTGAGAACTGTCTATTCCACGATCTTGACCAGAACTCATTCGCTTAGGATCAATTTTGAAAATGGAACAAAAAAAAAAATAACAAAATTGTGGTGATAATCTCTCCCAGCCAAGCAAAAACAATATTTTTAGCAGGAGAAACATAAACTAAAATAATAGTATCAATTACTCCTAGGTGTTAGGGTTATAGGTTATTTTTATTCTCATATATACTTTGTTCATTCCATGATTTCTAATACAGAATTTATATTGAAAAAAGTGGCGCACTGCGATAGTGCACCGCTTGGGAAGTGTGGCGGTGCTCCCGCCGAGGGTTCGGATCCCACATACAGACCGGTTCCCGCTCACTGGCTGAGCGAGGCGCGGGAGCAACACCGAGGGTTGCGATCCCATTGCCGGTCCTGGTCTGGTACGGGGGCGACACTGAGGGTTGCCATCCGTTGCCAGACACAGAAAAAGACAAAAAAAAAAAAAAATGAAAATCTACTTAATTAAATTTAAAATTAGGATGTTTAGCACCAATTCTGGTGTGTTATGCACTTAATAAATGTAGAATATTGGTATGTTTAATTAATAATTAATTCGTCTCTTTATAAAAAGCTTAAGTTTTTTTTTTTTTTTTTTTTTAATAATATTACCTGAAATCTTGCTGCTTCTTCAAATGAAAGAATGGCACAACACTTCCCTCTAGGTGCTGATATTCCAGTGGACTAAAATCTATAGATCATTATGATCCTATGGCAAGTACAAAGTAGAGCTCTTCACAAGGTAGTATAGTGGCAGTTTTGAAGTTCTTATCTCAGCCTGGGTGTTCCATACACCTTCCCCAGGAGGAGGTGTTGTCATGGACAGGATTTAGGCAGTGGAGAAGTCTGAGAAAAGGGAATTCCTAAGAAAGTGCATTTCAGATGAAAGAGATAGCAGAAACAAAATCCTAAGGAGAAAAAACAGCACAGCGAATGCAGACAAATGCAAACAGTTTGCTGTGGTTTCAACATAAATCCTAAGGGGAATGTGTCAAAGATTATGCTGAAGAGGTAGGTAGGATCCAGGGCAAGAAAATACTCTCTTGGTTCATCATAAAAACGTTGAGACTCCTTCCCATTGGCAATGGAGAAAAATGGAAACTTTTTAATTGGAGAACTGATATTGTCAAATTTGCAATTTAAAAGGTCACTTTGGCTGCTATGTGAAGAGTGGATTTAGGGAAAACAAGACTAGAGGCAGGGATTCTAGTAAGGAAGCTATTACAATTTGCAGCAATCAATGATGAGTGCATGAACTGGAGCACTGGTGGTAGTGGAATTGGTGAGGAGGATGGACGTTTAAAATTTAGATGATAACATTGTCAGAACCTGATGATTAATTAGAAAGGATCAAAGATTTTTCCAAGAGTTCTAGTCAGGATGATGAAATTAATTGTAATGGAAGCATTTAATATAAAGGATATAGACAGAAGACTTCTTTTTTATAAAAAAGTTATTTGGTTTTGAACAGACCTCAGTGGGTGGCTGATTGGGACCTGGGTTAAGTATGTATCCCATGTGAGTGGGGTGAGAGATTGGAGAGATTAAATGGGTTGCATTCACAGGATTTAAAGTCTAAATATTGATCAGATGTTGGAAATGTGGATGAAGCCAAGCTTTGGGTGTTTGTGTGGATGATAGAGCTGTTCACAAAGATAGAAAACATAGGAAATAGAGCAGGCTTGAGTAAAGGAAGAGGTAAATAACTATTTCATTTTGGAAATATTATATTTTTATTTATTTTCTTTCTTTTTTTGCGGAAATATATTTGAGGTGCCTACTGAATGTGCAATAAACAGTCTCTTGAAGTCAAATAGAATAGAAACTCATGACAAAGATTTTATCTGAGGGTAAATAAAGACTTCTCCAAGGTAACTGAGAAGTGCCCAGGGAGGAAAAAAATAAACTAGAAGATGGGTTCATAAAGTCAAAAATGAGGTGTCAAGGATCATAGTTAAGGCAGGAAAGAAATCAGGGAGTAAAACAAAAAGGAAAACAAAAAAGGGAACCATTAGATATTATAACTGTTATCCTTCAAATGTCAGTTTTAGTGGTATTAGTAGATTGGAGAGAATTGGGAAGTGAATTGGAAAAGAGAAAGTGGAAACAATAAATATAGTCTTCTATTTAAGTAAGCTTAGCAATCGCATAGAAAAAATCAATAGCGTGTTCAATATATCTTCACAAGTCAGATTATGTGTAGTACACTTTTGATAGCAATTCTTTGAGGAAATTGATAATTTTTACAATACTTTCAGCAATTGCTGTCAATATTTACTTTCCATTGTATGTTTCATGTTCAATTGTATGACAGTTTTGATATGCATAGACATCTGTAGATGGAGTATTCTGTAAGAGTACTTTGGGACCTGAATTTTTCTATTTTAGCTAGCTGCAATGATGAAATTACAAAATATTTGAAAAGTGTCTGCAAAAATTTTTGTTCTAAGTAGAAGTGAAATAAACTGCATTATAGGAGCCTATTCGGCAAGGGTGGGTTATAAGTGGGGGGACAAGGAACTGATTACATGTAACCATAGATCTTTCGTTTATTTTACCTTTCAGATGATAAGTCATTCTATTACCTTGCTTCTTTTAAAGTCACAAATATCAAATACAGAGAAAATTATGGTGTAAAATCCTCAAGAGAGTTTATAGAAAGGAGTCATCAGATTGAGAGAATGGTAAGCTAAATACAAATTTTAAATATTTATGAATGTGTCTTTCTACCTCACTTTGAATGTGGGCATTATAAGAACTTATTCTCTCTGTGCCTCAATTTTTTCTTCTGTGAAATGGAGATAAAATAGTATCTAGGTCATATAGCTGTGAGGATTAAATGATTTAATATATATAAACAATTTAGAATAGTGTGTGCACCATTAAACGTATGTGGTAGGTAACTAATTAGCTCCTGGGGAAATCGTTGGTTGAAACAAATGCTTTTCCTATTTTTAACTATTGATGTTATCTTTCTTGGCCTACCTTCTTTTACCTTCTTTTACATAAGAGTATAGAATTGCCACACTATCATTTTATTTTGTTTTTGAAAGCACTTAAAGGATTACATAAAAGAATGTGGTGTGTCTATTATTCTTGATATCAAGCTCAAATTTAGTTATGCTGTCAAATATTTTGGTTGGCCTTGATAGCTTATGTATTTATCAAGGCATTTCTAATTTGGGGGGTATATTTAGTGAGCTAAATCCTTACCTATTTCAGCAGAAAGTCAAATAAGATAGTCCTTCATTTTTTGTGCCATGAAAAGCATGGTTATGGAAACCATGGATTTGTTTAGCAAAACCCAGGATATTAGCTTAGAGTATAGTTCTTTAAGCTTATGAGAGTTATTCTGGAACAAAAATGTAACAGCTGAATAGAAAAGTCACTGTGTCAGCACTCCCACCCATCCCTCACTGTACCCTTCTTTCTCTGTAATATCACCAGTAATGGAAAATATTTGCATTTTATTCTGTTACCTATCTTTATATAAATTGATTCTAAATATTGAAAACCAATAAACAACATTTTCACCTCCATAGCTATTTAAATAGTGTTTGACATTTAACAGAACAGTGTTTTTGTTTTTACAATTATGTTGCCACAATTCTTAGGCTATTCAAAGAATGTTCCCAGAATTGTTTTAATATAGTCTCTCTTTCTCTCTTATCTATTTTTTTGTAAGCCCTCTACCATTGTACTTTATCTTCAGATGTTTCCAAGATCTTGATTTTCTTTTTTTATATACTTCTTTCCCAAAACCTTATGGTTCCTGCTCAGTTTCAACTGGTTGCTCTCTAGGTCCGTTTCACAGAGGTAAACCTGGGCCAGGACAGGATTACTCCCATGTGTGGGATCCGTTGCTTCTTGAATCCCAGGTTTTCTTTGATATGGTGGGTTATGTCCTCAAGTACTTTCCCTAAGAAAAAGTTCATGGAATGTAAAATTTCTGAATTATTTCATGCTGAAAAAAAATCTGTATTCTGTATTCTGCTCAATTGATAGCTTATATAAATCTTTAAATTGAAAATTTTTCCTCAGACCATTTACAGCCTTGTTTATTTTTTATTACTTTATTAAAAGTGGTTGACGATGAGAAATTGTGTTTCTTTTTAGATGACCTGTTTTTTTTCTCTAGAAGCTTCTGTACTTGTTTTTTGGGGGTACTTTTTTTTCAGTTTTCTGAAATTTCATGATAATATGTCTTGTTATTTGGCATTTTTTTCTTTCATTTATTTTTGTTGGGGTTTTATCATTTTAAAAGCTATGTAAAACACTTTACAGAATAATTATGAGATGAATATCCAAGAACCTATCACCCAATTTAAGAAAGAAAACTTTCCCAGTACTTCACACACCTCTGTATGTTCTTCCCTCTCTCTTCTTCAGAGAAAAAAACAATTACTTTAAATTGTATTTAATAATTCTTTGCAGTTTTACCACCTTCGTATGTTTCCTTAATTAGAGTATTGTTTAATTTTGCCTCCTGTGAACTTAATGTAAACAGAATCTTATTATATCCTTCTGTGACTTCATTCTTTCACCCAACCTAATGTTTTTTTGATATTTTTCCATTTTGATGCATATCACTATAGCTCATTTATTTTCACTTCTGTACTGTATTGAATATCTTAATATGAATACACCACTATTTACTAGTTCCTTTTATGGTTAATGAACATTTGGGATGTTTCCACTTTTTATTAGCTGCATGTATTCACTGTTATGAACAATGCAGTTACCCAACACCCTTACAGGTCTCCTAGTGCATGTGCAAGACCCTCTTCAGGTCATAAACCGAGCAAGGGTTATGTTCAGATTCAGCTTAAGCAGATTTAGGGTTTATTAAGTAATATTGTTCTATATTTTAAGTGCTTGTATTTAACGCAGTATGTTTTCAACACACACGAATACAGCTATTTATGCAACGTTCACCAATAATTTAAAAAGTTTAAATTGGAGGTTTTTGTGAATGTGCCTTCTTTGCCCTAAGCAACTACCTGTCTTAATCTTTGGGCCTATCCAAAAGTATTGGGGTGAAATAGACCCTTGAATAGGTGAAATGACTTTCACTCTCTTCTACTCTAAGACTTGCAAATAAACATGACTTAATAATTTTGCCAACTGGAAATATGGTAGTAATATATTAACCAAAAAGGGGGGACAGGTTAAAAGTGGTATGAAGGGTATGATGTTATGTATGTGTCTTTTTATTATATGTATATGTTTTTATAATGTCTGGAAAGAGATATATTAACCACTGGTTGTATATTCACCAGTGTTAACAATGGTTATCTCCAGGAAGAGTGATTAGGTACAACTTTTATTACTTTATTCCTCTATTCTTTATACTTTTCAGTATTTTCTAAAAGTTGTTTTAATGAGAACATACTTTAATAATCACAAACACAAAGTGTGGTAGCTTAATGAGAAAGAATTTTCAATAGAAACCTTGTACTTTGCAGAGGAATAATTAGCAGTTCCACAGAAACAGTGTTTTATCAAGTCGTGTCTACATCTTGTTCTACAATGGTGACACCAGGAATTGTTTTGACTCTGAAGTGATCTACAGATTGAAGTATAAACATCCCAAAGTCCACATGGGCATTCTACCTTCTCCTCTGCCATATCTCCCATCTCTTAGTTTTCAATAATCTCCACTGGTAAGGGAATAGAGGATTCAAAGTCATTAACTGATTAGGGAATCAGAAAATCCTCAGAAGGGTCTTGCTTTGTCAGAGGAAGCAAGTTGTCCCCAAAGAAAAATAAACAATTTTGATATCATCAGTGAATTTCTATAAATAAACTCAGTACGAATGTTACCCAAATGATGCTCTTACAGAAAAGTTGGTGAGAGGGCACTTTGCCACATGTTTTCTCTTTGGGGAAGTCTCATGTTTCTATTAAGGGACATTCTGTGGTGGATGAGGCTGGGAAGGGTGGGGATTAATGTAAGCATTAATTCTGAACCAAGAACTTCTGGGTATATAGTGCTTTTAATCATCCTCTCTAGTGTTCTGGGAAAGAGCAGGCATTTTTTTTCCCTCCCCTCCTATTTAATGGTCAAACTAAGCTACAGATGTCAGGGTAAGCTTGAGGCAGTGTGAATCAGTGGAGGGTGCAAATGATATCCTCATTTATCCCAACACCAATCTCAGTGTTCTGTTCTATCTTCTATATTTTGAAAATGTGCTCTGGGGAACTTTAGAAGTTATTTTGGGCTTCCTTGAAACCTATCATCATCCATGCTTTGCTCTGTATCTGTACTATTTCTTCCAGGCTCAACTTGAATATTAACTAACTCAGGTCTTAGAGCAAGATGTTTTCCTGTTAGTATAGTTTTGAGAATCTCTTTTCTGGACAGTATTTGAAGTGACAGAAAGAAGGATGCAATTTGTGTGTTTGGCTTTTTTCAGAGAACTAAGAAAACAGAATTACTTAGAAACAGGAACATTTTACCAAAATGAAATATAATGGGTTCAGATTCTAATGAAAAGAAACAGGATGACCTCCCATCTTATTCCTCCTGCCATTCCCTTTTCTTTTCGCCTAAATTCTGCTTCAGCTGTTTCGACTTTTCTCGCCAAACTCTTAAGTAGGTCAGACTTGACTCACAGCCATGCTCCTGTGAGAAAGATGATCATCATAATCAATTTGCTCTGGGATCCTTGCCCAAAATGTATGCAGCTCACTATTAAACCAAGTAGGTTATAATATAAGACCCACCTTAGGAATTCTAGATAGTCAGGAGGCTTCATTTGGTACTATTTATCACCTGTGTGCATCCAAAACTCCTTGGGGAAGACTGATGAGGTGGACTTTTTGGAATGCTTAGGGTCACATTCCTTTCACACGTGTATTGATTGCTACATGTAGTGGCAGAGGCGAAATCATAAAACCCTGTGAATGTCAGCCTGACAGAGCAGGGTTCCCAGCATAAGCTGATTGCGAGCCAGTGAGCATGAAGTCTGTGAGGATAACTGAGGTTGAGAGCTGTGCCACGCTAACAGCCGTCTTGCCCAGTTCCTTGGAGCCTGTGTTTAGGTCTTTTTAAATTTTATTTTTAATTCTTATTATTTATTATTAGCACATTCATTCTTTATAAATTGTGATATTTCTTTATGCCTGTTGCCCAACCTATCACTTCCCAAATCCCAAACCCCCCCCCCCCCCCCCCCCCCCCATCTCTAGCATCCTTAGGTTCGTTCTCTCCTTCTGAAAGTTCAACGTACTGTTGTGGTCTCTTCTTTCTTTCTTTCCTTCATTCTTCCCACCTTCCCTCCTTCCCTTCCTTCTTTCCTTCCTTCCTAGCAGCCAGTTATGAGTGAGAACATGTGGTATTTCTATTTCTTTGGCTTATTTCACTTATAATTTTCTCCAGACTAATCCATATTGCTGCAAATGACACAATTTCATTGCTTTTTATAGCTATGTATTCCATTATGTATATATACCGCTTTATCCTTATCCAGTCATCCATCGATGGGCACTTAGGTTGGTTCCATATTTTGGCTGTTGTAAATAGAGCTGCAATGAACATAGGAGTGTAGGTATCCCTTCGACATGATGATTTCCATTCCCAGTAGTGCAATTATATACCTAGCAGTGCAATTGCTGGATCATATGCTAGTTCTATCTGTAGTTGTTTGAGGAACCTCCATACTGCTTTCCATAATGGTTGTGCTAATTTACAGTCCCACCAACAGCATAGAAGAGTTCCACTTTCCCCACATCCTTGCAGCATTTGTTATTCTCAGTCTTTTTCATAGTGGCCAGTCTAACTGGGGTAAGGTGATATCTCAATGTGGTTTTGATTTTCATTTCTCTGATGACTAGTGATGCTGAGCATTTTTTTCATGTACCAGTTGGCCATTTGTATGTTGAAAATGTCTATTCATCTCCTTTGTCCATTTTTTAATTGGATTATTTGTTTTTTTATTGTATAGTTGTTTGAGTTCTTTGTATATTCTGAATATTGATCCCTTGTCAGATGTATAGTTTGCAAATATTCTCTCCCTTTCTATAGGTTGTCTTTCTATTCTGTTGATTGTTTCTTTTGCTGTGCAGAAACTTTTTAGTTTGATACAATCCCATTTATTTATTTTTTCTTTGGTTGCCTGTGCTTTGGGGGTCATATTCACAAAGTCTGTATCCAATCCTACTTCCTGAAGTGTTTCCACAATGCTTTCTTCAAGGAATTTTATTATTTCAGGGTGTATATTCAATTCTTTAATCCATTTTGAGTTGATTTTGGTATATGGTAAGAAGTACAGGTCCAGCTTCATTCTTCTACATATGAATGAATGTCCAATTTTCCCAGCACCTTTTACTGACAAGGCAGTCTCTTCCCCAGTGTGTAGACTTGGTGCCTTTGTTGAAGATCAGATGGCTGTAGGTGTATGGGTTGATTTATTGATTGATTGATTGATTTTATTCTATTAGCTATTGTTGCTTGTGCTTCTGGGGTCTTATTCCTAGTCCTACTTCCTGGAGCATTTCTCCTATGTTTTCCTTTAGTAATTTTATGGTTTCAGGTCTTATATTTAAGTCTTTAATTCATTTTTAGTTGATTTTGGTATATGTTGAGAGGTGAAGGTCCAGTTTCATTTTTCTGCATATGGATGTCCAATTTTCCCAGCACCATTTATTGAAGAGGCAGTCTTTTACCCAATGTATGTTTTTGCTGCCTTGTCAAAGATCAGTTGGCTTTAAGTATGTGGGTTGATTCCTGGGTTTTCTATTCTGTTCCATTGATCCAAATGTCTGTTTTTATGCCAGTACCACCCTGTTTGTGTTACAATAGCTTTGTAATATCATTTGAAGTTGGGTAGTGTTATGCCTCCAGCTTTATTATCATTATTATTATTATTATTTTTTGCTTGGGATTGCTTTGGCTATTGGGGGTCTTTTGTTGTTCCATATGAATGTTAAGATTGCTTTTTCTTGAAGTCAAACTGGCCTTGTTTGCAGATGACAGGATCTTATACATAGAAAAACCTATAGATTCTACCAAAAAACTCTTGCAGCAGATTTATAATTTTAGCAGTGTTTCAGTATATAAAATCAACACCCAAAAATCAATAGTGTTTTTATACTCCAGTAACAAACTAGCAGAAAATGAAATCCAGAAAGCAATTCCATTTACAATAGATGCCAAAATACAAAAACAAACAAACAAAAACCTAGGTATCAATTTAACCAAGGAGGTGAAGGATCTCCACAATGAAAACTACAAAACACTACTAAAAGAAATTAAAGAGGACACAAAATGGTGGAAAGACATACCATGCTCTTGGATGGGAAGAATTAATATCATGAAAATATCCATTCTACCCAAAGCAATCTATAGATTCAGTGTGTTTAAATCTTTTGTCGAATGGTTTTCCAGTGTTTCTGAACATTTGCACTACTACTGGTAAGGTATGAGAGTTCATGTTGACCTACATTCTCCTCAAAATTTGTCAATTTGACTTTTCAGTTTTACCATGCTGATGGTCTCATCTGAAGATGTTTTACTTAATTACATCTGCAAAGACCTTTTTCAAATAAGGTCACATTCACAGATTCCTGGATTTAGGTATATCTTTTGGAGAGCCACTATTCAATACAGAACACCTGAAATTATCATCATCTTATTTAGGTATATCTTAGCTATTCTTGGTCCTTTGCTTTTCTATATCAAGTAACACACACACACACACACACACACACACACACAGAAACACACACCCCTTCATATTGGGATTCTGACTTAACTGGCTTTAAATCTAGAGATCTGTGTAGAAATAATTGACATTTTCATTTATTTAGAACTTATTTGATACATTTCAATAAAGCTCTAAATTGTTTTCCTTAAGGGTTTTATTCATCTTTAGTGATATTTAATCCTAGGTACTTGTTTTTTGTCATTGTTAATTGCTGTCTTTTAAAACAACATTTTCTTACTGCTTTTTACTGGTATATATAAAAGTGTCTGGCATTTGTAATCTCTCTCATTTCAAACTCACTTATTTTTCATACTTGATATTTCCAAGTGCTGAGCTCTCCTGGATTTTTTATAGCAGGTGGACTCCCTCTTTGGCTGAGTTTCCTTGACCCATAGTGTTGTTCAGTGGTCCTCAATCAGGGGCAATTTTGCTCCCTGAAGGACATCTGGAAATATCTGGAGACATATTTTGGTTGTCACACTGGGAGGAGGGGTGTTAATGGCATCTAGTATGTAGAGGCCTGGGATGCTACTAAACACCCTACAGTTCAACAGGACAGACCCCCACAACAAAGAATTATCTGGCCTAAAATTTCAATAGTATGAGGGTAAGAAATACACAATTGTCTAGTCTATGTCTTCCTCCACCTGATTTTGTCAGTTATATTTCTTTCATTGGTTGTGTTTAAAATATGGGTTGAATCTCTCATCTACCAAAGAAATCATTCTTATTTTCGTCAGTGTTATGGGCTTATTCCTATTTTTATATCTTTAACATAATTTTAATGAGGTCTTTAAAAGGGAGAGAATGTGCGGTCATTCTGTCATGTTGAACCCAAATCCCCTCATTTACATATAATTAAAACTTACCATTTCAATATTTCCTAGTTTTTAGAAATAATCCTTTTATAATAATACCTACATACCCTTGAATATTTTATTTCCCCTCTCTTTACCATTTCTCATTCGACTTCAACTTTCTCAGAGGACAATGAACAGAATTAAGGTGTCTGTGCAGTAATAATTCATGCATTGTAAGTAAGCAAGAATTTCCTGGTCGATTCAAATATCTTTTATGGTGACAACAATTTATTGGCCTTTTATCTTTTATCACTAGAAACTATTAAGCTAATATTTTCTCAGAAATGTAGAAAGTTTCTCTAATATCATTTCAGTTTTAACTATTTTCTCTTTCTCTTTTCTTTTATTTGCCAGTTTCCTTACTTTTAAAGAAATTCTGTCCACTTCACACAAACAGATTTGATTTTCATGATTATTGAGATGATGTCTCTCCAAACAAATAGGGATTAGATGTTCATGATTATTGAAGATGATGATGAAAAAGCATAGCCTATGATTCATTCATTCATTTATCCATTTACCCATTAAGATATCAACCCATCAATTAATTTGCTCAAGTATTTGTTTAATGAATATTTAGTGCCTTCTATATTTCAGAATTTTGTCCAATGCTGGACATTGTAGAAAGTGAGTTATTTTTTATCAGTGGCCAAGAGAAGTCATAAATAAAGCATTATATCCACTTTTAATAATTTATTAATATTTTAAATTATTAATAGCTTTAAGTCATGGTTCTTCAGCAAAATTTTTTAAAGATAGTCATTGTCTCTAGCATTTTTCTCTGCCTTAAAGCACATCTTAAATCCCAGAGTCAGATGTGTGTAGGGTTTGCCATGGAAATATTTTGTTTAAAAACTGAATTTATATTTTGACAGTACTCCATTGTTTTGGACAGAGTTAAAAATAACTAGTATAGTAATCAAAAGAAGATAATAATTGTTTTCATACTGACAATTGCTTGTTTGATTGTGTTAAAATTAAGAAGTACAATATGACTAATCAAAGCAAAATGCTGAAAGGATTTATTGAGCACATATCCTAGGACTAGCATTGTGCTAGACATCATTCTAACACAGGCTAGTCTCTACTTTCCCATTGGGAACATCAAGTAATTTAGTGCACTCCTGCTAGGATTTCACACTTTAAAGCCGGTGTTGTAAAAGCTTGTTTGTTTAGATAAAAATAAATAGAAATAGAAATTCTGATATTTATCCACACCCTCTATGACACACTAGCTTCACTTTGGAAGTGACTGCTCAGAACAATTCAAAAGTTAATACTTGTAGAGCTAGGGCTGGGTCTGGAGCTCACAGACTCCTCAAGGCCATTGTCCATACTGGGTCACAAACCCTTCACCGGCAGGTCTATGAGCTAGGTAACCAGAAGAAAGGTCCTTGGAGCCTTGGTTGAAGAAAGAATAGTCTTTATTTCTGGAAACACACGTCTGAGAGCTCGGCAGTCCAAAGAAAAACTCAGAAACTCAACTGCTACCTGCAAAGTCCAAAGAAAAACTGAGCAGCTGCCAGCAAAGTAAACATGCTCTATTTTTAGATGCAAGCTCTCTGCCAGCCAGCAGTTCAGGGCCGCTGCTCCACACAACTCTCAGAACGCACAATAGCGACAAAACTAAAAATATACATTGACGTGCATGAGCACTAACTCCATCCCTCCAATTTTTTACTAAGAATATGCTGCACCACACCCAACTGGACCTGAGGTGAGGGGGCCTGATTAAACTATTCTATTTTCCCAACGATAGTATAAATGACATGACTATTATTTTAGTTTGATCGGTAAATGATTTCCAAAATGAAGACTGGCAAATTCCCATGATGCCCATCCACTATGCAGCATTTTCAGTATCAAAAGGCTATAGATGTTGGCTCTAACCTCAGGTCTCAATAATAGTTTCCCACGGAAACCCCCTTTTACTGGGCTTTTATGTTCTAAAACAAAACAAAATTTGAGGAACTATCTTTAAGTTTATATTATTTTTCTTTTTTTCCCCCTATTTCAAGGAAGTAAGATTTGCAATACAGAAACTTCTTCAGAGACACAAAACATTACCTTTAAAAACTCTTTTTCAATTATTTGATTGAATCTTTTTCTAGTTACATGCTAAAAACACCATCTGTAAATAGGGGATGTGTGATGAGAGATCTTGCAAAGAATAGAAACATTGAAATAGATGCATAGCAGAGCATTCTTTAGCTCCAACTAATTTATCCTTGTATAGTTGGATCCCAAGAAGCAGAATCTGAGAATGGGGGTTCTTGGTTATGACTTATTAACCAAGAGCTTTCAGAAAAAATTTGTAAGAAAGTGAGGACAGCAGAAAAGAACAAAAGAAGATACTAGACAATGATGTGGTTTCAAAAGTACAGCCTCAGCCTGATATCTCTGGGAGATCTGGAGCCTAGATTACATCACAAAGGTGGTTCTGCCAAAAAGAGGGCTGGGCTGTTTATCTTATACCAACAAGGGCTGCTCAGGGAAGGTGAAGCATAAACTCCCAGACATCACTGAGCAAGGTGCTCAGGTCAAACAAGGTCAGGCCTCTGGAGAAGTGCAGCTGTTACCAGTCAATACTTACAAAAGCTGGGGGATGGGTACACCCATCCACTAAATGCACTTTGAGTTTAGAAAAAATATCTGCTACAATTCTTCTTTTATCACACTCACCATCATTTAAGTGAATTCAGCTTCTTAAGAAATTTCTTAAGGAAAAAGGAAAGTTTTATTTGCTTGGTAAGTGACTACAAACAATATATCCTCATTACCTAGGCAACCAAGGCATGATCTTGGCTTTGCTTCTCTTTCTTCTGTTGCTCTGTAAATGATCTCATTCATTCTCATAATAAGTAGGACTCTTTTGATAGCATGTAACAGAAACCCAGTTAATGAGTCAAAGTAAAGATATGTAGGTAGATAGAAAGATAGGTAGATAGATAGATAGACAGAAGACTATTGTGAAAACGTAGAGATTAATCTGGCTTCCAGTAAGGCTGGATTTGGTTGCTCAAAAAATGCCCTCAGACTTTATTCTATTTATTCTCTCCATGGCAGATAAGAGAGCTAATAGCCACTCTATATTTACATTTTCTCGGGTTAACAGCTAAGGCAAGAAAAGACAATGTTTCATAATTGCCCTTGAAGGGAAGTTCTAAGAAGCAATTTGGTTATCTAGTTGGCCAAATTTGAAATACCTCCCAATCCCTACACTATGACCAAGAGGATGAAACTGTGCCACACTTGTGCGAGATGGGACAAGGGGCATGTTAGCTCCATTTGAACAATATGGATGAAAAATTGCCATCCTTGTACCTTCCATAGTCTACTTGACATTCCCACTTGGGTCTCTCACAGGCATCTCAAAGCTGTCATATCTGAATCTCAGTTTTGAAAGTTGCTCGCTCTCCCATTCTCTCATCCCTACTTTTTCTTTTCTATTCAACAAATCACATCACTAGCCACCTGGTTGCTAGAATACCTACATTTCACTTATCTTCATGTCTATTCTATTCACAAATCATTTTTCTACCTCCAATTCACTATCTCCATCCTAAACCTAGCTAATGTCATCCCCCATATAGGCATCTCACAGTTCACTGTTTCCACTTCAGGCTTCCTCTAATAAGTTATCTACATAACAAGCAGAATGATCTTTTGAAATATATTATGTTATTCTTTTGCTTAAAATTTTATAAATGACTTCTAAATATACTTAAAATAAAATCTAAGCTCTTTGCCAAGGCCTCCAAGGACCTGCATGCTTTGGCTCTGACTACTCCTCCAACTTTTACACTTTCCTCCTTGCTCACTGTGTGCTACCCATATTGGACTCCTTTTGGATTCTTTGTACATTCTGTTCTTTCCACCTGGAAGACTGCCCCATGACCTTGCTCTTTCGGTTGCTGACTCCTTATCTTTCACATATCACTTAAACATCACCTACTTGGAGAACATTTTCCCCAGCCATTATCCTATATTACTCTACTATACTAACTGTTTTATAATTCACTTCTTTTTGTTCATTACTGTATATCTCGAAGGAGACAGGGTGTACTGAAAGAGTCTTGAAGGGGTGCAAAAGCCAGCATTTTTTTCCTTCACACTGTTGGTTGAGATTAACAATAGCTGGAGAATCAATCGTTAATGCAAATGTTACTGTAGGCCTACTTCGTGCAAGGCTGTAAAGAAAGCCAGGAGGTGAGTAAAGTACAGTCCCTTCCTTCCTTCAAGTAGTTCATAATATGGTTTATGTATGGAAGTCTATGTATGGAAAAGAATACAAAATGAAAATTCAGATGACAAAATTATATGACAATATGAGAGGTGCTACAGTGCAACATATAATTGTTAAAAATATATGACTCAAATGATTACTATTTTAGTAGTTCAGAGGAAGGAAAATCCCTTTGAGTTAGCAGAAAGATTTCCTGGAGAGGAAAGGGAAAAATAATCAGTTTTGTTGGTATATTAGCTCTCTGTTGATATACATTTCCCTGAAAGTAGCAGGAAATCTGTAGATCTTGCCCAACTTATTTTCATGGGTGGACCTTAAAAGGAATTCCCTAGCTGGCATCCAGTAACTACTGATCTTCCTTGAGGACTTAATTTGCATGCAGTTCCCAGCCAGAGGAAAGGTGCAAGTTCAAACTCACCAAGAACAATAACTGGGTGGTTACTAGGCTGTTTAATCAGAGCTACACATACTGTTTCAAATATGTTATTTTGTTTTCTAATGCTGGTGTTCAAACCAAGGACTACAATTGGTATCTGATTTTAAAAGTAAACTTTTTTTTCCCATTTTACCATGAGCTTAGACACCATCTTCTTTTAAATGGAATAATCTCTAGTAAAATGATCTATTCTTAGGTTTGGACCATAAAAAGAGAAGGATATAATTAATTTTTTAGTTTGAGCTAAATATCATATTACTGAGTCCCCAGTAGAAAAATATAAATAGGAGTCAAACTTTTCCAGAAAATGGTTACAACAATGATCAGGTGTCTGACGGGGAACAATTCTCTTAACCCTGTTAAACTTAGAAGCAGAAAAAAAGCAACCCTACCTGGAGGTTCTCTTTTATGAGTTTTAGATTCAAGGAATAAAAGATGTATTTGAGTCCTCCTTTAAGTGTTTCTTTCCCTGAGACCTTCCCCCCACTACTGCTGCCAACCTGAACATCTCTCTTCAAGTATTTAACATCTCTTTTCAAGTAACTCAGGTTTGTTAATGTCACTTAATGTACTTAACACAGGACCTAAATCCAAATTCCCTGAGTTCATATCCCAGAACCACCACTTCTTGTGTCATCTTAGACAAGTTTAAGTGTCCTGAGCCTCAGTTTCTTCATCTATAAAATGGGGAATGGGGATAATGAGAATAGTACTTTCCTCCTAAGGTGACATTAGGTTTAAACAAAGGAATCAATCCAATGTCTGCCATGTAGTATAGACTTAATACATGTAAGCTATTATTAATGGTCACACTAATATTGTACTGTACAAGAATCCACCATTTTTAAAAAAGAGCTTGACACTTCAGGGGGACCATGATTTGTTAATATCACATTTCAGTTTGAAGAGATCCTTGATATTTTCTTATACTCTGATATGACAGGCACCTGTTACGTCCCCAAAGTGGTACATGTACACAGTTCAGAATACCGGAGGACAGACATTTATGTAAAGTGCGGGAGGCATTCAGATCAGCTTTTCTCCCTATTCCTCGAGAGAAGGAAATAAAATGAGCTCAGAGAAGCCTGGTGAAATCATAAGTGGCATAACTCAGAACTGACCCAAACCTGTAGAATGACCATCCATGTGAGGTCACCACTGGGGTCTCCTGGCTCCCACCTTACTTCAGATAAACAGGAATTTCTACTTACACTTGGCAACATGATTTGCGGATAAAACAACGTGTTACCATCTCTTTCCCTTTACCATATTGTTGATTCTTAAATCATTTATTCATTCACGCATTTATTCATCAGACGTGCACTGAGTGTTTACTGTGGGCCAATGTGCGGAGCGCTGGAGAGAGGAAGGTGAATCAGACGCGCTCCCTGCTCTCACACGGCTCACGGTCTAGACTGGGAAAGACACTGAGGTGAACCGGGGTGACCAACCGCTGCAGTGCAATCGTGTGCAAGTTGCTGGGAAGTCCTAAATGAAGGAACGTTCAACTTTGTTTGAGGAAGGCAAGTCAAAGCTACCAGTCGTCATTAGAGTTCCTCAAGGAAAGCAGTTGTAAGTGAGGAAAGTTGCCTTGGGAAAAAGTGTATCTCAGAAAGGGAAATGAATGTGCAACGTCATGGGAGTGTGAGCCTGCCTAGTGCGATGAGGAAAAAGCAGTAATTCAGTAGATAAGAGGAGAGGCTTAGACCCTTCCTCCTCGGGACTTTGCGGCCGGGGGCATCCGTGAGGAGGGCGGGGCGGGGAGGGGGAGGGGCTAGGG